>NW_010429834.1:8062-18660 GCF_000710305.1 Buceros rhinoceros silvestris | reverse complement strand
ACTAGAGTTTAATGGAATTTAACAAGGATAAATATAGCAGCCTGCAACTGAGAAAGAATAATTCCAAACATCAGAGCAGTTTGGAGTACAAAAGGCAGGGGTGCGTCTCTGCTTTCACAGGCCCTGGGGATCAAGGAGGTGAGTAAACAGCAGTGAGTATCCTGGTAGTAAAGAAGGCAAACCGTATCCTGGACTCATCAGCAAGACTATAGTGAACAAATCATGGAAGGTGGTTACTCAGCTCTGTTTGGCTCTTGTTAGACCACATCAGTTTCATTATCTCTAATCCACAAAAGACATCGAAAACCTGGAGGTGATCTCAGGGAGGGCAAGCAAGGTAATTAGAGTTGGAAAATTTGACGTATGACAGAAGATTGAAGGAATTCGGTTTGTTCAAAGCAGAGAAGAGAAGGCTTAGGGGGACTCTAATTACACTCTTCCAATACCTAAAAACAATTATAGAGGTGGTGGATAATCCTCTTCACAAAAATACATGGCGATAAGGTAAGAGGCAACAGGCACACAAACTAATTGCATATTGAGGACAAATTCTGTCTGAATACAAGAAAAACATTAGTTATCATGAGAACAATTAAACATTAGATTAGGTCACCCACCGAAATCATCAAATCTTCCTCCCTGGAAGTATTCCAAATTCAGCTAGACAAGACCCTGGATAACCTAATCCAAGCCTTTACTTTCAACCAAAGGCTGGACAAAATGATTTCCAGGTATCCCTTCCAACACATGCTTTTCTGTGATATCTGCAAGAAACATCTCTTACAACTAGAGATGGCAAGAAGGACAAAAAATGTGGCTGACATAAGTGTGACCCTTGGTCATAAATTCCTCTGAAATTCAAAATTTGTTTGCTCAGATTTGGTGTCACATTAATGAACTTTTCATGTAATTACATCTCTAGTTCAAAGGGAGGCAAAGTTGTTAGGTTTTTTACCCTCTTGTAAATCACTATGGTAACACTCTTATGTAAATCATCCTTGTGGTAGCAAGAGGGATGATAATCTCTCTGCCTTCAGCTTTCAAAAATTTGGCATCTAATCTAAACTATCCATCTAGGATCTCATCATAATTAATGCAGAGAGACAGATGTCTCTAGAAAGAAACATCCTAGACAACTATCACAAGCCAAATGCCTCTGAATTAAGCATGGCTAAAATTAAGTGAGATGAATTGCTATTTAAGTGACATGCCCAAGGAAAAGTAATTATGTCTTGCATAATAATTGGCTCAGAATTTTTCTGAAAAGAAATACATCTGAAAAGGGATGTGCCATATTCAGATTCATGTTCGGACTCTGAGAAAATAAATTAGTTCAGATATTTAGCCTTTTTAGTATTGGTGCATTTTTAGCAAGTGAAGACACAATGGTCCTAAGACCATTATGGAGCTGTGTAGAATCTTCTAGTAAAGGAACACGAATCTCATTGAATACAGATAGAAAGAAAGTAAATTTAGAAGTCTTTGACAAGAGAAATGTTTTGGGACTAAGAAAATGAAACCACAACTGTTTTGATCTGAATATTTTGTTTAGGTTTAATTTATGCTATTCCAGACTTCTATGCCCTTTAAGTACTTTTTTTTATAGCTGGTATACCAGAATGTATTACTGTCTTATAGTATAATAATTTTGATTCGTTTTAGGAGAATATTCAATTTATTTAATGATCTGTGACTTCTTTAAATACAGAATAAACACTTTGGCACAGAATAGTCCTAGCCTTGTGAACTAGTTGATATATTCCTTGCCAGCAGCACTGCACCTAAGGTCTTATTTAAAGTATGTTGTTCACTTTCTCTGTGTTAAATCCTTCACCATTTTAATGTTATTTCAAGGGGAGCCAGAACTGTTAGCCTTGGGCTTCCCACATGATTGTGGTCCTCTGCTTTTCAGATCAATTCCTGAGGCAAGAGATATAACCACTGCAAATCTTTAGAAACAATACTTTATTGGCTCCAGACATATCTGCATTATTTTCAGGAACAAGTATAAGGCAGAGCCTGTAGAATCTGTGGCTGCACAGTTTAGTTGGACTGAAAATGTCAGTCTCGTCTGAGAGGCAAATGTGATCTGAAATGGGTTATTCTTTTTATTAATCTCCTATATATTTTACTTCCTGTTCCTGCTCATTTTGACGGATATTTATAACTTCCTCTTTTATTGATCAAGATATCAATAAGTGAATTTAGTATGAAGTTAAGAAAGCATCAAACAGAAAATAATTCAAAAGCTTTTCTCACTATGTTTAGATATAGAAATAATTTCTGTTTTTCTTGCTACCAAAACCATCATAGAATGTAACATGGAAGACTGCAAGCTTCTTTTTTACAAGTTTGCAAAGATCATCATGCAATTAGACAAGATTGCCTATAGAATAACTGCATTTATTAGTGTTGATATCACAGTTGCATAGAGAAGAAAATATGCTTATATAGAAAAGAAAGAAATACAGAAAATATATTCAATGGGATGACTGACCATTAGGGACCTAGAGGGTTTCAGAATAGAATTAGATTTTATGAATGAAAAATAATAACGTTGCAACTGATTTGTCAGGGCTAGAATGTTACCTAGCATTCAGGAACAATAAAGATCCTATAGTGCATGAGAGGATGGAATCAATGTTGTATTGTTTTCAGGATTAGAAAGATAAAGAATGCAGTATACAGTGAGAGAAGTATTAAAAATCTTTTGCAATTTAGAGAGGAAAAAGGCATCTTAGATAGATGAGTGTTTATTCATCTTTGTTGAGAATTTATTGAATTTGTTTCATTGGCACTTTTTTAGTTAAATTCTTTTGTGTTGGTTGATAGTTTCAATTCCTTCTCCTCTATTACTTAACGTACTGTCAGCTATTTATTCTGCATGTGCATACTAAAGCTATGAGCTAGGCTTATTTCCCTTTGCATTTTTGTGATGCCTTCTGAGACACTCAGATAAAAAGAGAGATGAATATGAGAATGACAAGCATAGTGTTAGTATCCAGTAAAGGTTAGAAGTATTAATTTTTTCCCCTCTCATCCACTTTCTATTCTAAAATTGAGTAGAAATTATTTGGTTTAATATTAGCGCAAACAGAAGTGCTACAATTTAAATTTAATATAGTTCTTTGATGGGATGTTAGTCAAAACTGTGTATAGGATATCTGTTGCAATGTGTTGCAAGCTGTTGGCAGTGGGAGAGCTGTAGGGGTGGCCTCTGTAAGGAGATGCCATGGCTGCATCATGCCAGACACAGATGGTTCCAGCCAGCGGCAACCAACCCAACACAGGGCACAGACGAGCTCTGCAGCTGAGATGGTGGCACCTCTGAGGAATCATATCTAGAAAAGGGAAAAAAATGCCAGATGGGGGAAGGGTTGATGGACAAAAAAAGTGAGAAAAACCAGAGGCACACCAAGGTGAGAGAAGAAATAGGGGAGTATATGGATTTCTTAGCCTTCTAAGTATAGCCTCAACAATTGTCCAGCCTCATTTTGGCTCTGTCCACTGCGAAAACTGGGAGAGCACTACTGACACCTAATTCCTCTGGATTCAGTTGCAGACATTCTCACTCCCTAGCAAGATCTGGATGCCTACCACATGCCATACTAGTCACACAAATCCTCACAGAAAAGGAATGTTTTTTACAGGTGGGAAAGAAACTGTAGCAATCAGGAATTAAGAATCAAAGATGTGATGCTGCCTGGATTTAAAGCACAATTCAGGTTAATTCTGACTGACTGATCAAGCACTCAATTCTTTGCACACAGGAAGTATAGTTTCATCACTGCCATCCTGGCAGAATGTCTGAACACAACCTCCTAAATTCATAACAGATAAAGATAGGTATAACACAAAAAATAATTCAAGCAGTGCAAGAATATATGCAGATATAAATGAAAAGTATTGCTATATAAACCTCTTCCAAAACATTTGTTTTTAATAACTTATTAACACCTGTTAAAACAGTCTTTAGTTTAGGATGGAGTCTATGTAATAAAGAAAAGAAAGGGCAATAATGGGTTTCTTAAAATGTATAAGCTTATATAAATGACTCTGAACTGTTCCACTTGATTTATATGTACTTGTTGCTAGATACTATTTGTAATCAATGTCTTAACATCCTTAAAAAATATTTTGTACTGACTGGGCCTGAGAGTAGTTTAAAAAAATTGCTTTTGAGACAGTAGACTAGTTTTTATTTCCAAGCAGTAATGTGGCTGTTTTGGGGAGTTTATCTAACCGGTGCTAGGATACATATTTCAAACCAATCTCCAATGACTTCTGCTTACAAAACATTAAAACAGAACCTGAATAGCATTAATGTGGGGAAGAACACCTTTACCCATCAAAAAGCCACACAGGCTTTCCTACAAAAACATTTGGAATGTGATTCAATGTACTGAGTATCAAGTAAGCTACTCTTTATATTTCAGAGATGCTGGCAGATAAATTGAGTCTTATAGTTAGGAGTGATTTAAAGAAAGAAGGAAAAGGAAAATTAATACATTTTCATCTTGAGGGGTTAAAGGAGAGAAGAAAGATATAATTCATCCCATCCGTTGCTGGTCTTTAAAAAAAGTAAGATACCACTCTTTAGACTTACAACCTCTGATACAAATGTTAACATTTTTTGTTTATGTGGTGTTTGGGAATTATATTTTATTTAATGGTCCTGGTAGTCCTTGAAATCTGGATGCTGAAATAAGGAAATCTTCACTCCTGAGAATACAGCCCATCTACATACTATTCTTCAGTAACATTTTCCTATTCCCCCAAATTCACTCAACAGTTATGAAGATGTCAATAAAAGCCCTTATATGTTGTTGCCCACTATATTTTTGTCAAATTGATGTATTAGTTCTAAAGCTGCAGGTAACAAATTTTGAAGACTAAATTAACATCTTGGATCAAAATGTTGTTGAGCGCTTTGTTTCTACAACAAAGAAAAAAAATTAGTGTTCACTTCCATCTATGTGGTCAGTATACTCAGCTGCTCTGCAATACAGATGGTGTATTATGGTAAAAACAAGATTGAAAAGGTTAGATGATTTTGTTTTGTTTCCTCAGGACCCCATTTTGATACTTTACAGATAAATATTATCAAATTTCATAAGAGCTTTGAATGAGATTCAGTGAATTTCTCATTGCATCTCCCAGAGAAGTAACTCAGAGACAGTACATAGTAAGGTGGCATAACCACCAAGCAGATTAGGCATCTGGAAAAGGGGTCATGTCTAACACAAACCTGTGTCTCGAAAGGAATGTCCAAGTCTTTAGAGAGCTTTTCTGTTAGCTTCAGTGAGAGTAAGTCTGAAGGCAAAGGCAGGTGCCTGGCTCTTTGTAGGATAAAGCTTTACTGAATATTTCATCAATGATAGGAGCTCTCCTTCATATGGAATTAAATCTATTACCTCTTTCTAACAATCTCTCAGTCCATCTTTCTGACCATACCATTTCCACGGTTATTGCTGTGGACTGTGATTACTTCTTTGTGTGGTCATCAAACATCTTACCATAAATCACAGCATGCCAATTAAAGTGTCCTTTTACGAGTTTCTTTGTGATATTGGACATTATATTATTTTCAGTCAATCAATAAACACATCTTCCAGTATTTTGTTTAAAGCATAGAAAATATTTTAACTCTTACATTTTTACTTCATTATGAAAAAGTTACATATACAAATAGATATTCTTAATTGTGTCTTTATACAAGGAGCAGGGAAATAATGATAAAACAAAGACAAGGACGGTTGATGCTGTAAAAGATTACAGATAAGTGGTGTTTATTTCTACTTTCAGGCTATTAACAACATCCAGGGTTCAATACGATCTGTTCAAGTGTGCTGCTGGAAATAGCAACAAACACCCCACACTCTGTCAGAAATATTGATTGTTGGAGCCCACTGAATCCTGCCTCAAGATTTGTCTGCTTGAAAGCCCTCTTCAGTTAGTTAAGCTCTCCAAGTAAGCTACTACTCCTAAAGAAAAGTGACCTTCGCGCTACATTACACCTTTAAAATTTTGTGCAGGACTCTCATTGACTTGCAAGGGAGTTCAGTGTGCAGTTGAATGTAGCTCACAAATGTGTCAGGAGACAGTTAGCTGTGGCTTTGTAGTGAAGCTTCCATAAATCAGGTAACTACTGTGGGATTTATATAGAGAAGCAGAGCTGAATGACAAGCAAAACATTAGTCAAATCGGTTTTTAATGAAAAATAGCAATATCGGAAAAGCTAGTGCTCAAAGAATGAGAATATATTGTACATTTTACAGGCTGCAATTAACCATTTTTACCTTCGTTGACTTTTATTCTGACCAACATAGATGAAATTGTCATAGATCTATTACAACTGAAAAGAAGATCTAGACTGTTAATTTTGATTATCTGAATGTAGATGACAAAAAACAACATGGCATGATGTCCAAAAATATCACCTTTTTGACCCAAAAAGTATATCTCCCTAGACATATAGTTTGTATTTTATTTGCATTATTTATTAATTTTTAATCATCTTTTTACATTATAATTACAAAAACACTTTTTAAACAGTGAGATAAATTCTTACATACAGGTAATACTCTTACATATATGTGTAATTCTTATATATATAGCTTTAAGGTTTCATATTCACATGAGAACTTACTGGGTACCACCAATTGTATTATTACAGTTTGGTCTTGTATTTCCTTATGAATCAAAAATAGTTATACAAAGCAGTCTTCAGAAAAGAAAATCATCATTTTCCTTTTTAATCAGCAAACAAGGGCAGTACAATGTTTCTAAACAAAAGATAGATTCTACATATCAGCATACCTGCATACAGTTCATTTACCTCAGACTTAGAAGTCCAATACTTTGCTTTCACATCTGCAATATTAAATTAACTTGGTAGAACGACCTCACTATCACAGTTAGAAACATATTGAACATATCTGGCAAGGTATAACCTTGAGCTCAGACCAGTATTAATGCAGGCATAGCTGAGGGGGAGAAAATGCTGCCTATGTCCTCTTCAGGACATATATATGCTGTCAGTGCCATCTTACACACACACCATTCTGGTGAGCAGCAGCATAGCCCACACACTTCAAACAGTTTTTGAAAAGTGTAACTTCTGGAGCTGAAAGTACTGAGACGTGAAGGGGCTTCTGTAAATACATTGACAGGAAAAGGAAGGACATGGTAAATGTGGGCCTGCTGCTCAGTGGGACAGGGGAGCTAGTGACAAAGAACAAGGAAAAGACTAATGTACTCAATATCTGTCCTGGTTTAAGGCAAACAGGGTTGGTTTGTTTGTGTTGGAGACATCAAACAGCCAGTGGTGTACTCCTCCTGTGTACATCAGCGCATCTCACTGGCTGTGGAGCTTTGGGAGGGCTTGGCGTTCCTTTAAAAAGAGCATGCAGTGAAAACCACGCTCCTTTTTTGCCTGCACTTGAAGCGGTCGTGACCCCCCTGCTCTTGATGCTGCCACCGTTTTCGCTCTGGGGTCACACTGTGCTACTGCTACCAACTGCTGCAATTGCTGACATCGATTGCATTGCTCCATGGCCCAGCTGCAGCTTCAGAACGATGGCTGCTGCCATCATTTTGCTGGCCCTGACTTCACGTGGACCACTGTGACCAGATTGCTATGCCACGTGCTCTTGCCATTGCCACGTGCTCTGCTGGCTCTGCAGCTGCTTCTGCCTGTATCACTGAACAGACTGGTAACTTTATCACCACGTTTCCTTCACTGTGGTTTGAGTGCCACCCCCCACCCTTGGGGGTTCTAATCCTGTATAGACTTGTTAATACCTTGTTGTTCTGTATGTAAGGTCTTTCTATTGTTGTTAAAAGCTGGTTTGGTTTCCCAAACTTAACAGATGCCTCACAAACTTTTCCTTTCCTCTTATGTCTTTTCTTAACCCCTTCTCTTGCAAAAGGGAGAGGGCTAATTAGAGAGAGAGTTCATCCCATAATTGCCAGCCTTGGCCAACCGGTGGCAATATCTTTCGTCACTATTTACTGCTAAGGTTTACTCTGTGCTCAGAGCCTAAAACGGAGTCCATGGAGTGAAGCTTTCCCTGCAGTACAGAAAGATCTAGTTAGTGATAATTTAAATAAATTTGACATACAGAAGTCCATGGGGTAGGGGTATCTACATTCCAAACAACCTGGATAGCAATCGTTGATGAGAAGGTGAGTCTAAATGGTATGTCTGCAGATCGAATACACAAAACCATCTGGAGGGGGTTTGCCTAAAACCAAACATGTTAGAGAGGAAGATGAACATCAGCTGGATTCAACAGTAATGGCTTGGAGAAAAGGAGGCTAAAGAAGAGAATCAAAGGCTTGTAAAATGACATGAAGTAGAATCACATTTTACAGGAGGTTAAAACACAGAAATTTACATTTTATTTGACCCATAAATTTTAACTATAGTAGCAATTTCTTGTTGAATGCAAAAATTAGATTCGGATCAACTGCTTTGGATAGTCTTTTAAAAATTGCTTTTTTAAACAAGGGGTAAAACTGGCTATAAGCCCCCAGATCCTGCACGGAGGGGACAGATATCGATGGTGAAGGGGAATGCAAATTGGTTCCAGATGCTCAGCACAGAGCCTCTGCAGACGTGGAGAACCCACAGGCATCCTCTGCAGGCCCAGCCCGCATCCTGCTCCGCAGATGGGGAGAGCCAGAAACCTCGGCATTTTGCCCTTGGTAAACTCAAGTCTCCCCCCAGCTGCCACGGAGGAAGAAGGACTACGTTACCACTGGACTGAAAACTTTCTGAGGTGATGAACAAAGACTCCTTCCCCCGCTTCCACCCTCCCCTACCCCTGGTGGTGCGACCGTGTGGAGGGTTCTTTCTTTGTAAGCGGGAGATGTGTGTCAACATAGGAGACTGTATTATACTTGTATATGCCTATTTATATATTTATCAATCTCTCCCTCTCTCTCTCTCTCTTTTCCAGTCCTGTTTAACTTTAAATGATTGATTCACGGGTTTTCACTATTAAAACTCTTCTGTTCTCAATCCCTTTATATTAAACCTGTGTTTGTTTTTCCTTTGCCTAAACAAAGCTTTGAATTCAAGCCATAACGAACTGCCAAGCTCTGATCTGTGTAGGTTTTGGTGGATTTACATTCCATCCAAAACCCTGTCATCGAGAAACCCTTTTGGTTTTAAGAGCCACATGGTTTTAACCCACGACAAAGTCCTATCAGATCTAGTAATCGAAACAAAATTTTTTGCTCAACCTTATAAGTGTTCGGACTATTACAATGCATTTAACAATTATTTTAAAGATATTTATGGTAAGAGGCAGCATGGATATATATCCTCTCAGTAAAAACTATTGTTATCAGATATCAGCAAGATCCCTTCAACAGAGAGAGTAAGAACTCAGTTTTCACGCTCTTCACATCTTACACCAGGAGGATGCTGTTTGGTGTTGGTGGTTTAATGATGGAGACACCTGTTCGCTTTCAGCTAGTGTGAATAGATAAAACCCCATAACTCATTCTTCACAGGCAGTAACATAGAACAGCTGTCAAATGGTAATGACTTTCAGTCACAACTAACATGAAATTAATTTAAACCAGAAATCTAGTAGTAAAATCGTGTATATTGTCAATCAGGGAGCTCATTAAACTAGACTAAGGTCATGCAAGAAGACAGTGGCAGATTCAAGCACAGAGGCTTCTCTAACAACCAGGCTGAGTTAACACTAAGAAGGAACCAGAACATCAGCTTTTACCTTGAATTTAACAGGAAAAAAGTAAAAATTTTGCTTCTCAGAGTCCTTAATTTGATGAAGTTAGGATAAATATATTCATGTTTCCTTAAGAAGTGATATAAAATATTTTTTTTAGGAAACAAGAATACATACGCTAAATTTTCCCTGGCATAATACCTCATCTTCTGAGAAAAAAGAAAACTGAATGGAAATCAGGATAGAGAGAACCTCTCATCACTCTGCATAATATAGACTCCCAGAATCATTTGGTTGGAAGAGACCTTTAAGATCATTGAGTCCAACTGTTCACCCTGCACTGTCAGGGTCCCTAAATCATATACCTCGGCACTACATCCGCATGGCTTTTAAACTCCTCCAGGGATGGTGACTCCACCATCACCCTGGGCAGCCTGTTCCAATGCTTCGCAACCCTCTCTGTAAAGAAGTTCTTCCTGATATCTAACCTACATCTCCCCTGGCACAACTTAAGGCCATTTCCTCTCATCCTGTCACTTGTCACATGGGAGAAGAGACCAACCACCACCCCTCTACAACCTCCTTTCAGGTAGTTGTAGATAGCATTAAAGTCTCCCCTCAGCTTCCTTTCCTCCAGGCTAAAAAACCGCCGTTCCCTCAGCCACTCCTCAGAAGACTTGCTCTCCAGACCCTTCACCAACCTCATTGCCCTTCTCTGAATATGCTCAAGCACTTCAATGTCCTTCTTGAAGAGATAGGCCCCAAACTGGACACAGTACTCAAGATGTGGCCTCACCAGTGTCGAGTACAGAGGAACAATCACTACCCTACTCCTGCTGGCCACACTATTTCTGATACAAGCCAGGATGCTGTTGGCCTTCTTGGCCACCTGGG
>NW_010429834.1:0-7774 GCF_000710305.1 Buceros rhinoceros silvestris | reverse complement strand
GCTTTTTCACCCAGCAAAGAGTCCACCCACCAAAGCCATAGGCAGCCCCTTTCTCCAGGAGAAAACTGTGGGAAATGATGTCAAAGGCTTTACTAAAGTCTAGGTAGACAATATCCACAGCTCTTCCCTCATCCAGTAAGCGGGTCACCTTGTCATAGAAGGAGATTCAGTACCTCAGCCTTATCCTTGTCCTTGGTCACTGCGCTTCCCCCCGCATCCAGCAAAGGATGGAGACCCTCCTTAGCTCTCCTTTTGCTGTTAATACATTTATAGAAACATTTTCTGTTGTCTCTTATGGCAGTGGCCAGACTAAGCTCAAGTTGGGCTTTAGCCTTTCGAATCTTCTCCCTGCATAGTCTCGTAAAACCTTTATCCTGAGTGGCCTGCCCCTTCTTCCATAGGCTAGAGTTCCTTTTCCTCCTGAGATCCAGCCAAAGCTCTCTCTTCAGCCAGGCCGACCTTCTACCACAATGACTTGTCTTACAGTTCACCAGGACAGCTTGCTCCTGAGCTTTAAGGGTGTCTCTCTTGAGGATTGTCCAGCCTTTCTGGCCTTGTCTGCCCCTCAGCACTGTCTTCTCAGTGACCCTAATGACCAGTATCCTGAAATGTCAAAGTCTCCCCTCTGGAAGTCCAAGGTGGCAGTTTTACTGAACCCCTCCCTACTGCTTCAAGAATTGAAAACTCTATAATCTCATGATCACTGTGGCCAAGATGGCCTCCAACCTTCACATCACCCACAAGTCCTTCTCTGTTGGTGAACAACAGGTCCAGCAGGGAAACATCCCTGTTTGGTTCCCTCACCAGCTGTGTGAGGAAGTTGTCTTCCACATGCTCTAGGAACCTCCTGGACTGCTTCTTCACTGCTGTATTATATTTCCAGAAGACATCAGGTAAATTGAAGTCCTCCACAAGAATGAGTGTCACCAGTTGTGACACTTCTCCCAGGTGTTTTTAGAATATTTCATCTATGTCTTCATCCTGGTTGGGTGGTCTATAGTAGACTCCCATTGAGATGTCTGCCCTGTTGGCATTTCCCCTGATTTTAACTCTAAACACTCTGCCCTACCATTGCTGATCTCTTGATAGCAGGAACCAGTTAATTATAAATAATGTGAAGGCAGGAGACAGTCATGAATGAAGGTCTCATCCTTGGAAAGCAGGATGGACTAGGTAAAACAGGCAGTCATTAATCAGGGAAGTGGAGTCCTAACCAAGATAAAGGCTGCAGAGAGTCCAGCAGAGATGCATGTAACAGAGACGCACTTTGCAGGGACAAGGAAGTCCTGAAAAATGCCATGACTTTGAGGAAGATTGGTGCTGGGTCACCTCAGTGCTGGGATTGCCGAGCCAGGGAGCAGACCCCTACATACGCTGCAGACGTTCATGCCAGACTGTCTCCTGTGGGGGGGGATGCCATGTAGCTGCAGGGACCTGTGAGGCGTGTTTTCCACAGAAGAGCAAGCAGCAAGAAGAACCTGGAAGAACTAAATGCACACGCCATCCTGCATTCCACCCCCTCCGGAGTCAAGTGTGGGGGAGGGTATGTAGTAAAAAGAGTCCTGGGAAAAAGGAAGAGTTGGGGGGAAGGTGCGTTTAAGATCTTGTTGTTGTCTTTCTGTCCCACTCTAACAGAATTGGTGGTTTTGTTGTGGGTTTGTTGGTTTGAATTAAATTGAATTTGTTTCCCCTAGTCAAATCTGTCTTTTGTCAGTGACTATAACTTGTGACTGAGACCTCCATTGTTCCCTACCTTGACCTTTAAGTAGCTGTATTTTCTCCTCCTAGAGCAAAAAGAATGACTGCAAGGCTTTAGTTGCCATCTGGGTCTAAACCACAACAAAATGTTTACACAAAATTTCTCTTTTGAATCAAACTGAACTATTCTTTGCCTGAAAATACAGAAATATAGTCTTCATTATTCTAGGACATTAAATGAATGATCTAAAAAGAGAAAACAAACTGAAAGAGAACCATAAGTAAAGGATTCTGAAAAAGCTACTGACAGAAAGAAAAAGCCAATGCCCTCTAATTTATTTTAAACTCAAAAATTCTGAATTGCAGAGGAAAATGAAACAAAATATCTTTTTTCCCATTTTCTTGTTTACACATGAAATAGCTTGCTAGATTTAATTCAGAGAAGGAAAACATTTGGAGTGAAAAGAAATAAAAGACACTATCTTGGTACTTTTTAGATGTCTAATGTCATATTTTAGAGATTATAATTTTCCAACAGAAAGTCTACTATGTTTAGTAATTAACATGAATGTATTCTAAATAAGATAGAAGGTATCATAAATTGTATTTTATTTTGCAAAACTTCCACTAACATTCCTGTGATTACACAACTCTCCATATTCATTTAATTCACTATGATGTTAGTTAGTAGCATTATGCATGACAATAAGATTTATGTGATCTGGCCTCTGTAAGATGGAAGGCTAAGAAAAACTTAATTCAGAGGGAATACTGGAAGAGGTCACTATAAATATCACTCATTATTTTCCTGCTAGTCTTCATAGAGGCTGAAGGAAAATAAATTATATTTTCTTTACAGTATCAAAATCTGCAGATAAATAACCATAGCATTGCTCTATATTCTGCTGCTGCAGAAAATATAGTCATGTATTCTCCACCAGTGCCTCATTATTTCTCATTTTTGAAGGCAAAAAAATGTATATTACACCCTAATTCAGTCCTTAGAAGAGATGACTAACTCAGGACCCTGAGCAAGACTCAGGTGTTGTTCATAAATTGGATACTGCTTTGGATTAGGAAGTAATTTATAACAAATAATTTGAAAGATGCTGACAGCCAATTACAATATTGTTGGATTTGTTTTTCTAAAGTAATTACCAAATCTTATTCGTGTTCTGTAGATGGTTTGGAAGTAGTTGATTACAATTTTTCAATATTTAGATTTTGAACTTGCTTGGTTATTTATTATTAAATAGATTGACAACATAGTATTTTTGAAACTTCACAGAATGATGCAAGGAGTTTGGACACAAAAGTGGAGGAAGAGAGTGCTGGGGCTGGAAAGGATTTAAGATTGTTGAGAAGAACTTAGCAGAGGTGAGAACTCAAGAGAAGGCCCAGATGAAAAGTATTATGCTTTTCTATTGCCACCTTTCCTCATTACAATCTCACTTACAGATTCACTATTCTTGTGATACACACAAAACTAGATTTTTACATTTACAAAGTACAAAAACTGAGAGCTTTAGCGCATATTGTCTTTTCTGCAACTACTGCTTGTTTAGGAAGCTTGTTGAGAAAGCTGTTCTTTGTGTCTTTTTCAAGATAATACATGTTATTGGTCATGACCAGAAAGAGAAACAGCACTTTTGATATACACAGTATGATATTCAAGATTTCCTTCCACTTATAATTACACTGTACAAAGTGCAAGTGAAAAGTGCCAGGGGACTTGACTTTGCTCAAGTACTGGATCTCCTAGTTTTCAATTGTTCTGCTGGTCAGTGTAGCTAATGGCTGAGAATTAGTAACCAGTTGCCATGGAGGAGATAAGGAAGTATCTAAAACAGGATTTCACAACACCACTGGCTGTATTAGTCAAAGAGCAGAGAATGAAAAAGAGCAGATAGGGCTTATGTTTCACCTCTTTTCATTCCCCAGAATCTAAACGTAGGCCAGCTGGAGATTTTTGCCTCCAGTCAGCTATGAGACATCTGAACTATAAGACAGGTAACAGGAGAATGTAAACCTAGATTTTTAATGTCCCGGGTAGATTTTAGTTGAAGAGGTTTTGACAAATGCATAAAAATGTAATCAAATATGTGATCATGTCCTCAGCTGACTTTGTATGAGGCTCAGTCACGGAATGGTCTTAGAAGACATGCCATAGATAGCATACTGGTTCTGAGATACCTGCTACGGGTCCCTTGAACAAGGGCTTGTAATAGTGGAGGGGTGGGTGGGGCTGGATCCATCTCCATCACAACTTGAGATAGAAATGCTCTAAGTTTTCATTCATGTAAT
Organism: Buceros rhinoceros silvestris; assembly: GCF_000710305.1. Taxonomy (NCBI): domain Eukaryota; kingdom Metazoa; phylum Chordata; class Aves; order Bucerotiformes; family Bucerotidae; genus Buceros; species Buceros rhinoceros. The sequence continues at coordinate 3,772 of NW_010429834.1, read as the reverse complement.
AATTTTACATTCACGTAATAATTTTAAGAAAACGGGAAATAAATTTTATTTCCTCTTATTTTCTTCTTCAAGCATTGAAAAGGCTACCCAGGGAAGTGGTTGAGTCACCATTCCTGAAGGTATTTAAAAGGCATGTAGATGTGGCACTTAATGATATGGATTAGTGGTGGACTTGGCAGTATTATGTTAATAGTTGTACTCGGCAATTTTAAAGGTCTGTTCCAACCTAAACCGTTCTATGATATTATTCTTTTCTGGATATAACTTTTTTCTACACAGAATAGGCAGGCTACCTGTTGTTTTATGGAAAATGGAAGACACGTAGAGGAATCACTATGACATGATCGATCTCCTCCGTTCAGATCATTGTATTTCTTGTGATTGCTGTGTTTCATTTTGATCATTACAGTTCATGATCACAGATGTTTATGTGTAGGCACTTCATCTGAATGCAATAAACATTTCACTGGTACAACAGAAAGGAATCATTGTTCTAGGCAGCATTTCAAATAGTCTGAGTCATCTGTTCGTAAGCCAGTATATGTGTTTCACTCACATATCTCTGAAAACAAAAAGGAATATATTTTTAATTCTAAATGAGATCTTAGTTTTTAACAAACACTATCCTGATGCATCTGTGTATATTAAAAATATGAGTACATCGGTATCATACCCTATCACTTAGGCCTTATCACCTTCCTTCCTTGTTACTGTTTTAACATCTTTTTTCACTACATCGATCATAACTAATTATCACTTTTAGCTACATTTTGGACTATCTTAATTATACTCTACATTTATTGGTACCTTTTGATGGGTAAATTCCACTGTATTATAAGAGTAGGCAGCTTTCTACATTTTCCACCTATCAAATACAGCAAGCAAGTGGATTTTTTTTGCATCTCATGTTTGTGCATAAGAGGAAAAAAATTTAAACATACCTTGGCCATAATACCAGCACAATAGAAAGCACATTTAAATACAAAATTTTCTGACATCTACTTATAGTAGTTGTAATCATTCTTTATTTGCCCTAATACTGATTGGAATACTATTTGGTTGTGTATTTCTAGTATCATCTTTTGTGTTGCAAAATAGATAATATTTTTCTCATTTTGCAGTCTGTGTGAAAACAAGACTTCCCAATATAGTTATGCATTAATGTATTCTCTTCACTGGAGACTCTGCTGCTGAAGGCAGGAGAAAAGTGCATTAGGCAGAATTTCTTTCTATCTTTATTCTACATGTGGACATAATATCACTGGCAGATGTATGGAGTATCATAACCTGAATTATTTTCTTTTTCTTTTTTAAGTTATAGTCTGCTAAAATTATGTGATTATGATATGCAATATACTGACTCTTAAGAAAATAGGAAGAAGAAATATTTTTGTTTTCAAATTTATTCTGATTTACCTGCAAACGTAGCTGATCAGAGACCCAGATGTGTCTTTCTCATTCTGAGCAAAGTGTAGTTGAGAGCTTCCGCTGAAGTCAACTAAAAAGGGTGTTCTAATAATGAGAGCGCATACATGCAAAGAATGAAACTGAACATAAATTTATGGGCAGAATTAAAACTAGCAGTTCAGTGGGCACTGGAGTTTGGTAAAGAGAGTATAAACTATGGTATATCTAATCTTTTCCTGTTGTTTCATTTTTAAGAACCTTGTCTTTCTGGAGAGGATATTTGTCAGCAAGCAATTTCGCTTTTTATTTCAGTTTGGTTGTGAGATATATCTTATACCAATCAACTTCTCAAGAACAATATAATTAAAGCAGGCCCTAGCAGACTGTGAGTTTTATTTGTTTTCAGAGTCAAATTCTGCCTCCACCAGAATGACTCTAAGTTTCAAAAATATCCACAATAGGTTCCAATTAGGTCATAAGCAATGGCATATAATATCTTTTGCTATATTCACCATAGTATAACATAGGTTAATTAGTCTAATTTTTGAGAATGTTTTGGAAAGTCAATTTAAAAAATATTGGATCTGGGAGTCATTTTCTTTTTTTCACTTCAGCAGCATGTTGACTGCAGTTTTTCAAATTTGTACTTAGCTTCTTATTGTCTTTCGTGTATCAGGATCTGGAAATATTTCCCTCATCCTTACTGGCTTCCTATGTATTTTATAATATGTTAATGAATGTTCTTTTTTATTCTTAAGTTCCTCCCTGGATGTATTCAATTTGACAATAATGAGCAAGGTATGGAAACTCCTCAATAAAGCTTTTATCTTCTTTTTGTGCTCTTCATGCCATCATGTGTTTTGAGAAATGTCAACTTTTTTTTTACACCATTTTTCCCCCAATATATTTAAATAGATTGAGAATCCCTTCTGTCCAGCTTAATCATATAAAAGAGATTTTCAGATCAGCTCTCAATAGTTATATGAATGTTTTAAAAAATCAAGATAAACACTAACATCTGTTTTACACAACTGTATCTAATGCACTGGTTGCTATACTGTATAGTTGATAAAATCTTAGCCTCAATGGGCCATAGTATAACACAACATGTTAAACTGATCAGAACTGTCTGTATCCCTGTGTGCTGAAGAACCTTCTCAAGGATTCCCTTTGTGGCCTTCCAACCCTCCTTTTCATCATGATGCTGTTGAAATAACTATTTGATGAAGTGCTTTGAATTCTGAATGAGCAGATGTTAGCTCTATAGAAGTCGTGTTATCCGCCTTGGTGGATGTGCACATAAGTTCTAAGGGGAGGTATTGTTCAATAAATAATTAATAATGAGAAGCTTTCCTAGGTAGATGAGAGACATATCCTATTTAAAGTGATTTTGTCTCAGTGGTTGATCTGTCTAATTCCAGGGTTATTTTATCTCAAACTTGTATTAGTTCTGCTTCAATTAGCATTTTAGTCCCCAGCGGTGCACTGCTGATTAATTAGTAATTATTCAGTGACTTCATCTTCTGTCCCTGACTCCAGCCACTCAGTCTAGTGCGTATTGATCTTCCTCAAGATCATCTTTTTTTTAAGGTTGCTTAAAGACTGACTGGTCTGAATGAACCAGATATTAACCTTGACCTCAATTCAGTAATATATTTAAGCACATACCCACATCCAAGAAGGAAGATCATGTAATAAATTCAACTAAACTATTTCTTCCTGCTTTAAGTTAGGCAGGTATTTAAATACTCTGTTGCAGTTGGAGCTTTGATTGGTCATCTTGATGGTGAAGTATCCTAGAAGGTTAGAAATGTAGAAACAGTGAAACTTGTCTATTTTTGAAATCCATCTGATCTATCTCAAACACTGAGTCATATCAGATACCTCTTTTGTACATAAGAATGTACAAATCTTTTTGCTATGGATAAATCACTCATAGGAGGTGGCTTTTTCTAAAAATCTGCATGTAATACTTTGTGAAGGCCTCAAAACAAAATGGTTTCAAAACACCTTGGATATTTTCTGCATTCACGAAAGAGTATTTTTAGAAATGTTTGGTGATGATGTAACAGCTTTGGTGGGTTAACTAGGCACAGTATGGACATGGAAGGTTCTCTGATCACTTTACAACTTCTGTCTTTCACAGATATTCCCAAGGTTTCTTGTGAAGAAGCTTATGTATATATAATACTGCCAGTAAAAAGGGGGTTTTTAAGTAGGACTGTGTAGGAATGAAAAGTTAGGATCAGTAACTTCCACCCTTCTCATAGAAAAGAGCTCACTGTACCTGGAAAATTCTATGCAACTTTACGATGTGTCAATGGTTTGGTCGAAGTAAAACCAAGGTCCAATGATGATAATACCC
>NW_010429833.1:11351-11910 GCF_000710305.1 Buceros rhinoceros silvestris | reverse complement strand
AGGGAAAAAAAAAAATAAAAGGGGGGGGGGGAAGAGAAAAAAAAGAGGGAAAAGAAGAAAAAGTTTTTTTAAAAATAGAAAAGGGGAAAAAAGGGAAAGAAGGGGGAAAAGGAGAAAAAGAAAAAATAGGCAAAGGGAAAAAATAAAAAGAGAAATGAAAGAAGAAAATGAAAAAGCAGAAAAGAAAAAGGAGACAAAGAAAAGGTTAAAAAAACAACAAACAAACAAACAAAAACCAAAAAATCCCCCTAGGTTGTAAATGCCGAGGAAGGGTTTTTTTACAGCTGTCTGGAAGACCTTTATTCATTTAAACGGGGACTTGTGCACACGCCCACACTCGGGGAGCCTGACAGCGTTCACCGTTTGAGCGGTGCTCTAGCCGGGCCCGGCACCGCTCTGCTGCCCGCTTGCTCTGTAGCACGGAGCTGGGGCTCAGGCAGGCAGCAAAGCTGCCCCGGGAGACTCCACCAGCGGCCAGGAGGGTCAGCTGGGGGGGAAAGGGGGCTGCTGGGAGCCAGGAAACCCTCCTCTAAACGTCTGTGCTCAAGAGGAGCGAGAG
>NW_010429833.1:0-11174 GCF_000710305.1 Buceros rhinoceros silvestris | reverse complement strand
CGCCACTCCCCACCAGCCAGTATCTGCAGACCCGGTTCGCTGCGTGCAGCAAACCAACACCTTCGCCACATCCCAGGTGAAATTTGTCGGACCAAAGCTCTGCAAGCTGGGGGCTTCCGGTAGAACAGAAACTTGAAACCGTTTCGGCTCAAACCTGGAACACAGGCACGCCCTGGAAATCAGTGGAAGCAGAGAGGGATGCTCAGCACCTTCAAAGGAGGGGCTGCAGGGCTCGGCCGGGGAAGCCGGGTCGCTTTCCGAGCAGGAGGCTCTCCAGCGCCTCAGGAACCCCCAAGCGCGCAGAGGCACCGGGGAGCCTGGGGACTTGCCACCACTGCCACGGCTCTCCCTGCGACAGCACTGCCACCTGGTGCTCACAGGGACACAGTCACCCGTGGCACTGTGCAGCCGCGGCCCAGCAACCCACCTGCCACGCACGTGAGACCTTGCCCGGAGAGATGGACTCATCTCTCCGAGGCCATTTTCTGAGGCAAGGGTCTCTCCAGCAACACCACGGCTCTTCTGCCTGCCTGGAGCCACCACTCATTCCTGGCCAAGCGTTAGAGCCTTGCGTTGTCCTTAGCATGGCTTTTCTAACATCTAACAGGCAGCTCTCGAGCCTTTGCGCTCCTGACAGCTCTGTGACAGAAGCACAGGTGCCCTGTGCTGCAGGTGATAGGTCAATGAAATGATCTGGCTCATCATCTCCATGCTTAAAAAAATGCATCTGCATGTGGTTCAACCAGAACATTTGGTGAATTTGTGCCATTTTACAGTGCCAGTTTAAAAAAAAAAAAACAAAAAACAAACCTGAAAGAACTGAAAATATTTTTCTCTCTAAGTCTAATGTTTGCTTATTCTTTTATTCAGAGTGCTTTATTCTATATATTTTTAAACAAGGAAGAAACAGTGTGTTTCTTTCTGCTGGAGTTTTGGACTGTGTTTCAAATCTCATTCTTTCTCTCCAAACTTTTTAGCACGGCACAAAACCTCAGATCTGTTGTTCTCCCAGTGCTGTTGAACTGTCTCACCCCTTCACAGCACTCAGCCCTTGAGCTCTGTACCTAGCAAATCCAAGCGCAAATTCTAAGCCACAATTGCTTGCTGCTGAATGGAAAGGAATGTAATTGACACTAGAAATGCCTACTCGTCTCCACAGATCTTGCTCTGTTTTACAGACTCCAGAAAACTAAGTATGTACCAAGGTCACCTTTACTCCCTGCTGAAAGTGCCACCAGCAACAGGGAGGAACAAATCACCCACTTCACAGTGCAGAGCAACACCCTGCAGGTCCCGGCCAGACGGGCCAGGGGACAGCACAGCAAAGGAGATGGGGATTTTCGAACAAACCATAGGCAGCCAATCAGAGCTGACATTTTACAGCTGATCAGACAGACCATATGGGGTTTAAGTGCTTTTTTCTAACCCAAAAGGGGTACACGACAGTTTCTTACACATTTCTTCCCTCCTGCCTGATCCTGGTCGCTGCAAGCCAGGACTCACTCAGAAGCAAGAGGCACCTGCCCAAGTTTGGACCTGCAGTTGTTTCATATACAGAAATTACAAGGGAGGCAGCTTTTGCCCCTTTATTATCCATTTTAGCATAGTCATCCTATACAAATCGGGAGAGTTGGGAAACTTAGATAATGCACTTCAGCTGTCTGAAGATACATCCAGCAAAATCTGGTGAGTGCTTGGTATACATATATATAGTACCTGGTATACTGCCAAGCAGTAAGGGACACCAGTCACACCAATGCACTACCACGTCAGCTCCAGATATTACAACCTGCAGGGTGATGTAGGTGCACAGATTACAAAGGAAAACATGAGCTAACAAGCTTGGCCTTAGAGGTATCGCTTGTTCATTCGTCTGCGAGTTGTGAAAGTCCCCGCTCGCTCTGTTATTCACAGCTATTTGTTTATGTCGCCTTGAGCAGTTCTTGCTCTGCCAGTCATGCAAGCCCAACATTTGTAATTTGTCCTATAAAATAGGAAATTAACGTAGGAAAGAGGCTGCATACAGCTTTGCACCGCAGCATTAATGTCAAGCACTATATTCCATTTTAATGGAAGAAAATGGGTTTGTGCTGTACTGGCTAGTTGCTTGCCTAAGAAAAGGAAATTTCCACGGTTCTCTTGCTCCCACATCCTGACTCCACAGCAAGAACTAAGAATAGATGACAGGGGCAAATCCTCTAAGGTTTTGTTGTTTGTTTGGTTTTTTTTTTTTTAATCAGGAAACATCTATTCAATATTTATTCTTCAGGAGATCTTAACATTTTTCAGAAAACTAACAGAAAAGAGCCACAAATGCAGCTATTCCTGCCTGAGCACCCATTTCTCCTACACACAGGAATGTGCTGGATATTGCTTTCGCTCACCACAGGACAAGTGAGCTCTGCTACTGCAGTGCCATGGTTTAAATGAACTAATGCTGTAAAAGCAATGGCTTTACTGCTAGCTGCCCTCTGACTGACCAACATATTACAAAGTGAGGATGTAGCAGGCAGTCACCTCTCTGGCCTATTTATTTAAATTTTTGAGGTTATCTTGCCCAACAGAATCACACTGATAGAGCCCATTATTTCTAACACACCACTGCTTTCTCTCCTGAGTACTATTTTCCTTCCCAGTATAGCCTGTTTATATAGTTAGGCATGTCCTACCCTGGGACACAGCCTTTGCAGCGTCATTGATCACAGCAACTAGTAAGTACATGCAGGATGCTGCAAAATCTTGGTGGGCCAATGCCGAACTCTCCTCTCGGCAATTTTCCCCATAGATTTTGTTTTGAACAAGGTGCTGGTGACAACTCCAGCATGCACCTGGAGCATCGTATAGCCTTGCAGGCTGGTATCACCCTCAGCAGCTGGACTGAGGACAGCACACAAACCAGCTTGCCTTAAAATAAATAAAACTTATTTAGGTACTAACCACAGTGGTACCTTTATCACATCCTTTAATACAAGCTGGCTGTGTGCTTCCCTCTCCTCCTCTCACCTTACAGTACCTGGGCTGGTGTTTTCTGTCTCACAGCAGGGTAAAACATGTCCTGCAGTGCAATGAGTCCCTGATTCCCCCGTGTGTCTGCACAGCTGGAAGAACGTGGGTCTGGGAAAGCTTTACTTTTTGCAATGTACAGCAAGCTGCCACATAGCACAGCAACTCAGGTAGGCTCCTTTAGGGTCCCTGGAGGGTTCATGCTCTGCTGTCATTGCTTCTGCAAGCTCACGGCAGACTGGCACAGTGCTTCAGCCCCCTGCCCCCAGTGCCTGTCTGCCCCTTGAGGAGTGGGGTACTAGCCTGCAGGAGCTGCTGGTCTGGCAGACTCTCAGGGGGCCTCTGATCCAGTCATCCCATGTCTCACTACCATGCTTGTTTTCCTGTGGTCCCACAGGCACCTTCTTGCAGCCAGCGAAAATGCAAAATGACTCTTAGTGAATAATTAATTGTACTCATCCTGGATATCATCTTTAATGAATGAAAAGGCTGGAAACCTGCTGGGCACAAGAACATGGCTCCATGATCAGGGCACAGATGTGCATTTCTGCAGGTGCTCCCTGAACTCCCTAGTGAGAGATCCTGGGGGTGAGGGTTGAAATCCCTGTTCATTACCTCCTCTTGGGACCCAGAAACCTGAAAGTGCTGCAGGAGAAATGCTCATTTTCACTAAAGATGTCACATCCATCACAAACCGGGGGCAGAAAATGCCTTTCCCTGTGGAAAATGCCTTCTCGTGACAGGTGCAGAGAGAAAGAAAACAAGCCGGACTTGGCAGATATATTAAGCACAGGTTCTGTTTAAGCACGAGTATTTGGAGCTCCTAAAGCCACATGCATTTCAAGCCATTCCCCGCCCCCCACCCCAGGGAGAGGGGACTCTCAGCCACCCACCAGCTGCGATTGCTGCACTGCTTCTGCAAAAGAGGGTTAATCTGTCCCTGCCACCGTGCCACCAACACGCTGCAGGGTGCATGGCCCATTTATCCCTGCCGGGGCTGCCGCAGCTGCCACCTCTGCCGGGATTTGGCCACTGATTGTAAGATTGAGACTTAGGGAAGAGCTAAGCAGTCGCCGGGGTCCTGGCCCCTTTGTCCCCTGCGGGGGCTGCCGCAGCTGCCACCTCTGCCGGGATTTGGCCACTGATTGTAAGATTGAGACTTAGGGAAGAGCTAAGGAGGGGTTCCAAACCTGTGCAGCTTTTTAATAGAGTTGAGTGTTCAAAAAGGAGTGACAGATTTCTTTGCATCTTTAGAAGCCAAGATACTAGTTTAAGCAGCAAAATGAGCTCTTAGGAGCTCACCTTCCCCGTCCCAGTGTTGAGCTTTGTGGGTGATGGCAGCAGCACCCTCCCCAGCCCCAGCTGCTGTAGGGCAGAGGCCAAACCTGCTCCAGCTCCCATCCACCTGCAGCTCCCCGAAGCCAGACAGCCACAGGGAGGCACCAAAGGATACTCTGGCTCCTCATTAAACCAGGAGAAGGAAGCAAAGGCCTTGGGCACAATTACCTTAACGAAGCTGGCAGCTCTGCATGCTAACAGCACCTGACACGTGGGGTTTGAAGCGCAGCTGCACAAACAGAGCCACCAGCGCTTTCTGACCCCTTAAAAAGCACAAGCACCCGGCAAAGCAAATACCTGTCTGAAAGGAGCCTAGATTGCCATGAGGCAGGGCAGGCACCGAGTTTTCCTCATAATAAGCAAATGTTTGCGGAAAGCATCTGTGCACTGAGAAGCCTCAGCCCCTCCCTGCTTCCACAGAAAGCAGCAGCCCTGCCAGCAGCTGCCTCTGGGCTGGATAATGGTGTGGGTGACACTGGCCATAATGCCCACAGGAGGCCTGCGTGGTGACAGCAGCCACAGCACAGACAGTAATCAGAAAGCAGTTGGTTTTGGTTTTTTTTTTCTTTCCAGCCTTTAGAAAACACCAGGGACTTGCAGGGGATGAAAAACTGGAAACTACAGAGGGAAAAAGTGGGGCAAGTGTTTTGGAGAGCAGACAAAAAAAAGATTCTATGTTCTGCCTGGCACGCATCTTCTGGACTCAGGTTTTGTTCATGTCGTGCCAGTTGCAGGTTAGGCTGGCAAGCACAAATAACACTATAACATATGGCAAGGAACATTTTAAAGCTGTAGCTGCTCCACACTGATCAGACCCAGTTTGCAGACGGGAGGTGTGGAGCCTGCCCCTGTGTGCGCTGAGCGAGCTGTGGACAATCAGCCTGCCTCACTGCGGGATTTTTTGCTTGTTATGGAAATATACCAGGACACATTCAAGTTCAGTCTGTCTCTGACAGGACATTCTTCAAATCCAGCTTAATGGGTTCCTCTTTCCTGACCATCACAGGAATCCACAGCAGACACTTCCATCCGCATCTCTGCTCCCTGTATTGTTCTTACGTTGGTTCCCTACACCGATTATGTAGATAATTGCACAGTGACAGAAAAAAGCAGAAAGAGCACAGAATTTTGCACAACTGATTCATTCAGATAAGCACGCAAAGCACTTTAACAGGTATCACAAATTACATGAAAATGCTCTTTTAAGTTCCTCATTTTGATTCAAGCTATGAATATTACAGTACAGAGGAAAAACAAGTAAATAAAAGACAAAAATGTGGGCTGATATTTTAAGGCCATGGATGTCTCCAGCTATCAGTCCGTATCACTAATTTTCAAGCTTGCTGAGGGTCATCATTACAATAAAAGGCACATACATGCATCTAAACGAGGTTATACTTTGAAAAACTACCTAGCAGATTTGGATATGTACCTCTTACTAGTTTCGAGAGTAAGTAGAAACTGAAATCCAGTACAGAAGAAACAATAGCCACAAAGTTAAGAATATTTTTTAGAAAACAATTTGGCCACGCTTTTCTATCAAAGAAGCGAAAATATCTGACATTCCCTTCAAGCGATAGAAGCTGGGCATGTCCAGAGCTTGGCTGAAAACAGTTGGTTGCATAAAAATTTTCTGTTCTGGGGATGATCCCATTAACTGGAATACTAACTACAGTCCAAGGGAAGAGTAATCCTGGTGCTTCTGATGGGATGTAAGTTTAACTGGAAAGTCCCATGGAGGATGGGTCAGAGGTGGAGTGCTACTGAACTGAAGATATATTTGAGCCATTGATAGGCACAGCTAACTATAATCTATTTATCCTGTGTAATACAAACAGCAGAAAAAATGTGAGCTGCAGCATGACTTATGCCACCACACTGGCTCCTCTGGGTATGTGCTTTTATGATGAACACGCTAACTATAATCTATTTATCCTGTGTAATACGAACAGCAGAAAAAATGTGTGAGCTGCAGCATGACTTATGCCACCACACTGGCTCCTCTGGGTATGTGCTTTTATGATGAACACAAGAACACAGCTAGAGCTGCTGGACTTAGTTGGATTACGGCAAATTATGCAAATCTCTGCTCTGCATGTACCCAGATTCAGTGCAAACATCCTAAAGGAAAAAAAAAAAAAACAACAAAAAAAACCAGAGCGCTTCTACTACTACTAGAAGAAAGATGGGGAGAGGAATGAGTCCAACAATTGCTAATGGACTTGCTCCAGGAGACAGCATCACCATGGGATGTTACTCACAAATGCAGCTCACCCAAGGTGGGAACCGAGGTGATGCAGAGTCCTAGGCTGGAGGTCCCAGCTTTGCACCAGGAGGGTCTTGTTACCTTTCAGGGACAGAGCCTCTAAGGAGGCTGTCAAGGCTGACCTAAGATCACCCAAAGCAGCATAACGCAAAAAACCTTCAATAGAGAGAGGTATGACCACCACAACTGCCTCCACCTCTCTGACAGAGAGGAACAGCAAGGACTCTCTTGTAACCAAGAGGTGCAATTACTCCCAGGTAGCCCTTAGGTCCCTGCTGACAAATGCTCCTTGCTCTCCTAATGGGATTGCAGCAATGCTCAGCATCAAGGGAAGCAGTACCCCACCATAGCACCATCCCAAATCTCTATCCCTTCCCCATTATCAGCCTCTTGTCAGTGGTTTAAGGGACTCCAGAGAGTTATCAAGAACTGTAGGTCTGACAAAATCCTGCTGCTGGCCACTGACAAACCTCTCCTCCCTGTACACCATTCAAAGGACACAGCTGTTCTGCTGCAAAGTAGTTTTCCTGCAAGGCTGCCTGCAAATTGCCTTCAAGGCCCTGCAAAAAGCAGAAATTTCCTTTGAAGTGTTGTGTAGGAGAGTCCCACATGACCGTCTGAGAGCATGTAAAGACACGATAGACTTCCCACCTGCTGCTGGATCATTCACTGTGAGGTCCCTCTGACTTTGCCGGAAAGAGGAATCTCTGTTTGATCACTGGTGCTAAAGCAAGAGAGTTACTGCAGCTCTGTATCACACAAGCCATGCCATTACCCTGGACTGGACCACACAATGGATACCCTGGGCTCCTGCCCTTCCAAAACGTATCCCTCCCCCGCCAAGCTGGGGAGGGTTTTCTGCTTACGACAGAGCCAGTGAGAGCTCATTCCAGGCACTACTGGCAGTGGGAACACATGCACAAGTACGTACATGCTCACCTGCCATTTCATGACAGAGTGTGATTTGTAAAGCACCGCTCTTGCCACATCCTTGAACATTTAGGTAAATTTTCAAAATTTCACCTGTAAAAATGCACCCACATTTTGTCAGAGGAGAATTAGATGTAGGAAATATCCATGGAAAGATCCTTCTTTCTGTAAGAAGTGTCAACTTTTCCCCAACAGACTAAAAAAAGAAGAAAGATTATTATTTTTTCTTTTACTTAGCAAGTTACATTATCATGGGAAAAAACAAACCCCAAAATGTTGGCTTCTGGCTCTCCCCTCTGTTCCCTTCACTAGGGCAGTGATTTCTAGAGAACTTTTTGAATCTTTGGGAGCAAAGCCAGAAAGCATCCCCTATGCCCTGCAGACTGCTAGGCTCAAATTACTTAGTGGATTATCTCTTTATGATTAACGGATTTTGGCTCATGTTCAGAGATGTTACAGTCGTTCCCATGAGGGGTCCTGTTTACTCAGCTACATAAATGTTTGATGCAAGTGTAAATGCTTGGAAAACGAGGGACTAGCCACCAATTTGGGTTCAGTTCAGTATACTCCTGTGGAAAGCTGCCAGGAGGTGGTGGGTTTGGCTGGGCACAAGATGGAGGAGAAGCAGGTAGGAACTTGGTTTTTGCCTCACAGATACATTTGTTTCCTGAATTAGATGAATACATTAAAAATCCTCATGTCTAGAAGGAGTGTAAGAAATAATTGATTCCAGAAAAGTCATAGAGTGATAGAATGTTTTAAACTGGAAAGGACCCATCAGGATCATCACGTCAAGTTCTCAAGGACCTTCAAGTAGATACAAGGGCAAAAACGTATTTGTACGTTTGTTGCATCTTTTCTTAACCCAGAACCTGGTCTATATAAATATTTAGCCTACAACTTCAGTTGCTTTAAAGACATACAATAAAATACCTTTTAATAAACGAATTATAAACCAAAATCAAACAACGTTCTGTACCTACCCAGCTTAGCAGGAGGACTTACAAGCCCTCCCTCACACAGCCTGGCAGAGATAGGGTGCGGCTGCTTCAGCTGCTACCCCCGTTATCCTTTTGGTCTTGTCACAGCCCAGGGACTTCCTTCACATAGCACAGGGCACGTGGGCAGGAGGAAGAGAGGACTCAAGCTTCAGAGAGTCCATCTTGCTCGCTGACACTCCCCCAGCCCTAATGGGATAGGATTCATAGCACTGCCTGCCCTGAGCTTAAAAATAACTCACGGAAGCTGGTTAGAAAGATTGATGCCTTTCGGCAAGCACCTTGCTTCCAGCCTTGCTTCCAGTGATCTCCTGACACAGCACAGAAACGTCTTTATTTTAGTAGTGTGTCATTGCCCTGTTCACAAGGGCCTTCCTAAACCTGATGAGGTGTCTTTGCTCCACTGCTGTCTCAAACACCAGGCTGAACCTGCAGCCTCAGTAGCCAGAGAGCTCCCGGTTCAGCCCTCTCATTTGTTCCTGTGGGTTTACCCTGATTGCTAGTGCATCAAAAGGTCATGTAGCTGCATGTAGGCAGACCTACACAAAGCCCCACAGGTCATGTGCACAGGTTTGGCTTAAGTAAATCCTCCAGAAACCTGGATGAAGCTGTCTGCAGGGACAAGCCAGGAATTGCCTTCTCCAAGACTTCTCTTTCCTGCTCTTCTGCTTTACGTGGCATCTTTCTTTGAAGCATGATATTGCAGAGTTTGGAGTCCCACTATCCAAAAAGTCACCCAGGAGTGTAGATGCTCTTTAGACCTCCCATGCCTCAGGCCATGCTCCCTCCTGCAATGACACTGCACAAATGCTGCCTAGTGGGTACAGCAAGGGGATGCAAGTAACAACTTGTGGTGTTTCCCCACACAGTTTCCCCTGTGTTTTTGCTGCATAGCTGCAGAATACAGATCCCCTTAGCAGGAGTCTGCCTGGCAAAACCCACTGCAGGCTGTCTGCTATCAAGGACAGGATATTTACCCTGACTGTCAGGAATGGATAAGTATATGAAGATAAAGTCTCCACCCACTGCTAGGTGCAGGTCAGTGTCTTGCTGAGTTAACTACATTGCAAGGGTAAGCGACCTTGGTTTGATTCATCACATGGCCAAATGAGGGTACTTATGAAAGCCTCCACATGACCTTTCTCATTTGTAACCATTTTGCCTTTCCAGTGGGCAGACACAGCTCCTTTTAAGATTCAGACAGCATGCTGGTGAGCATCCGAATGCACAAGAACTTGAATTTCCAATGCCAAATGAAAATGCCTGAGTCACCATTTTATCAGGTGCTGAATAAGAACAAGTTTATTTTTTCATGTCTGTAATTATGTATTTGGAAGAGGCTGGAGCATCTCTCAGAATGAGGAGGGAAGATGCTCGAGTGAGCTGTGCTGATGAAAATGGCACTTGGTTGGACAGGGCAGGGGGAAGAGCAGTGCTGGGCCCAGCAGAAACTGATGCTCCCTGGCAAAACGTGTTCTGCTTCTTTCCAAAGATCTTCCTCACAGCACAATAAATGTTTGTGCTTTGGGAAGGATTAGAAGGACTAAGCAGGAAGAAGACAAAGGTTTTGTTTGGCTTGGGGGACTACTTGGCAATGGTACTGCATTTTTATAGTTAAATCAGTCCCAACCCAGGCCAGGAATGAGCAAGAACGAACAAGAACCAGCTTCCACACTTAAGGTACGTCACCGTCCAGGCATATTCTAGCTGGCAGACAGGTCAGCATTGGCATATTTAAAATCTCATCCCTAGAAGTTGTTTCTTCTCAACAAGGAGAGAGAGAACAGAAGAAAAGAAGGAAATGCTGGTATCATTCTTGACATATGGCTACATCTGGGTGTTTGCTTCTGGAAGTTCTGTGTCTGCCACCAAGCATGGCCTCTCCATCAGGCAGCTGTCGATATAGCGAAAATTGAGTTTACTCTTAATGAAAGACCACAGCCAATAAGCAATCAGTGTGCTCTCCATCCCATGATTAATGATCCAGAGGATATTTGTCTTCTGCAGCACTGCCATGGCTCTCCCACCGCTGCAACTATTAGTCTGAGTCACATCCCGAAATGGGAGAGGCATCTAATCTCTCAATTTGACTTAGTTGTATCTCGGGATAGAGAAAATTTCGAGAACAATGAGTGCAATGCAGATGTCACCAGGAGGGAAACAGTACCCCATTGCTTCAAACCCAAATAAGTGTGGGTAGGCGCTAACAAGGGCAATTCCACACATTCCTATCCCTGCCTCCCACTACGCCTTTCCTGCTGCTCCCCTCCTGACAGCAGCAGCGCTTGTGTGGTTACATGATGACTCAGGTAACGCTGATTTGATTGAAAGTTAACATTGCCAAAAATATTTTTTTTTAAAAAAAAAAAGGTTACTTTCCTCCTCTAGATTAGCCCCCAGCACTAGCATCAGCATAGGAAGGGAATATGAGTGTGTGCCCACAGATGATGGGAGCCCAGACTCACCTCCCTCTCTTACACAGCAGTGAAGCTACTGAGGAACTGTAGCCTTGGTACCATGCTCCTACAAGAATACCCTCTAAGTCAGGTCAAAGACTGAACATGCCCTGTAAATCCCTAACCTGAACCTTATCCTCCCTGAAGAGAACACTCTAGAGACTCCTCTCTCTTATCTTTTTA
>NW_010429832.1:3076-3454 GCF_000710305.1 Buceros rhinoceros silvestris | reverse complement strand
GAGGCAGAGAGAGGAGGGGTGGTGGCAGGGAGGGAGTGCAGGGTGTGATTGGACTGGAGAGACGACGTAGGATGGCAGCTGAGAGGCCTGAGGGACAGGATGCATCCAGAGGGACCGGGACAGGCTGGAGAGGTGGGAGCGGGTGACCCTGCTGGAGGGCATCGAGGCCAAGGGCAAGGTTGTGCTGCTGGGTGGGGGCAGCCCCCGGGGTGAGCGCAGGCTGGGGCTGAGGGGATGGGGAGCAGCCCCCAGGAGGAGCCGGACAGGAGCCGCCAACAGGCACTGGCAACCCAGCAGCCCCCGTGTGCTGGGCTCCTCCCCAGCAGCGTGGGCAGCGGGTGGAGAGGGGGATCCTGCCCCTCTGCCCCACTCCGGGGC
>NW_010429832.1:2203-2634 GCF_000710305.1 Buceros rhinoceros silvestris | reverse complement strand
GATGGGTTCCACTGGGAGAGGGAGATTCAGAGCAGAGGGAAGGGAGCTCTCCTTGTTTGTGCTGAGGGTGGTGGGACCCCGGCACGGGTTGCCCCGAGAGGCAGGAGAAGCCCCCTGGCCGGGAGGACTGTCCCTGTCTGGGCTGTGGCGTGTCCCCTCCTCGTTGCCCAACCCGTCCGTCCGTCTCCTCTGCAGGCTGCGTTTGCTGCCAGCCATGGCCTCGGAGCTCGACATGCCGCTGCCCGTCTGCCTCATTGAGAACAGCCCGACCGAGGGGCTGGTGGTCCAGCAGGAGGCCCTGCAGCTGCTGGCAGGGGTCACCCAGCCCGTGGTGGTGGTGGCCATCACAGGGCCGTACCGCACTGGCAAGTCCTACCTCATGAACAGGCTGGCTGGACAGAGGAGAGGTGAGGCGGTCCCAGCGCCGGGGC
>NW_010429832.1:1576-1959 GCF_000710305.1 Buceros rhinoceros silvestris | reverse complement strand
TCCCACACCAAAGGGGTCTGGATGTGGTGTGTACCTCCCCCCCGCCGGCCTGGACACACGCTGGTGCTGCTGGACACCGAAGGGCTGGGCGACGTGGAGAAGGTGTGCGAGAGGCAGAAGGTCCCTTTGTGCGCTGGCTAGAGCAGCTGCCCAGCTCCTCTGCTCTTCGGGAAAAGAGCAGCAGCAGAGGAAGGAGGAGCTGAGGGGGCGCTTTGCTGGAGGTCTGTGGGACCCTGAGAGGCAGCAGTTGAGGACAAGCCCAGCCACAGCAAGACGTGGTGACGGCACGGGGCGGGGGGTCCCCCCAGCAACTGGTCTTGCCAAGGCCTGTGGGTGGGGGGCCGTCGGGGGCTGGGGGGCTTAGGGGGGCCTGTTGGTAAGAG
>NW_010429832.1:0-1013 GCF_000710305.1 Buceros rhinoceros silvestris | reverse complement strand
GCCGCAGGCGGGGGGTGTCCCTGCAGCCAGAGCCGAGCTCCCCCTTTCCTTAGCCAGCTCCCAGCTACGTGACGAAGCTGTCCGAGCGTGTCACGTTGAAGGCGACACCCAGGCAGAGTGAAGAGGAAGTGGAGGATTGCCACAAATTTGTCAGCTTCTTCCCGACCTTTGTCTGGGCCGTGCGGGACTTCACGCTGCAGCTGGAGGTGGATGGGAAGGAAATCTCGGAGGACCAATACCTGGAGAACGCGCTGAGGTTACGAGCCGGTAAGGGAAGGCTGCTGCACTGCTGGAGACGCCCAGCCCTGCCCCCAGCAGCCTCTGGGTGCTGCTCAGCCACAGCCCAAGCCCGGGGAACTTGCTCAGTGTCCCCTCACTGTTAAAGGATTTAATCAATCTCGTGGGTGACTCTGGGTTTGCTTTATTTGACAACTCAGAGCTGAGCCATCCCCTCCGTGAGTGGCAAAGGACACAGCGCACGCTCTGAGTCTGTCGAGTTTTCTTGTCTAACATGATGTCACCGGGTAAAGTCCTTGGTGTTTTCCACAGATCCTCAGTTCTTCGTTGTTCTTTGATCAAAAGTTCTACTCAATTCCTTTGTCTCAGCAAATCTCGTGTTCTTCGTTTCACTGCTTTCAAGTCCATCCCGGTTGCCTCAGTCCTTGGTTTCTGGGGTCACAGGATGAGGATCACCTTCACGATTCTAGGAAAACTTGAGCTGTTCTGTTATATTCTACATCTACTTCAAACAGATAACCTTAAAATTCATCCGTTCTGAGTTAATCAAGGATCTCACCTTTGAGTAGAGCTCATGTTCTGCTGGTTCAGCTTGACAGGGTTCCAGGCCACCCTGGTCAGGACGGTACAAGGACAAATGAGCAGCTTTTGTTCCACACACACCTGGATCAGTCACTAAACCAATATTCCATTCTCTGATGATGTAACAGTAAGAAGGTTAAGGTTTATGATCAATTCTTTTACACTCACCCCACAGACAGCAGCCCGGAGACGGA
>NW_010429831.1:24717-50383 GCF_000710305.1 Buceros rhinoceros silvestris | reverse complement strand
TTTCTCGCCGTGCCGGGGCTGGTCAAACGCTTTCCTCCAAAGCGCTGCTCTCGGGTGTGAGGAGCCTCCTCTCAGCTCAGACTTGTCTGGAGCGATTCAGTCCCAGGGAGAGTTCTGTAAAGTTCCGGGAAGTGCGGAAAAAATAGAGGATTTCTTATTGGCTTCGGATTGCTTTTTGATAGTATGAGTCTACCAACGAAAATGGGTGTTTTCTAGGTGATGAGACTTCTGTTATAGCCGGCGTTTTATGTCTCCAGCTTGATATATCTGCAGTTCAAATCTTGACAACATTTAGAGGTGAAAGTTAGTGCTAGACAAAAACTATACCGTCAAAATTGATGCGCCTATGGATGACTTTGCATTTGGTCCTGAAAGTGATGAGGTGCGCGTTCTGATCTGTCTGGTAAGATTAATAGATTATCAAGTCAGAAGGACTGTTGCAGTCACATCTAGTCTGACCTCTTCATAACTCAGGCCATAGGATTTTTTTTTTTCAATCTGTGTTTGAAACTAGAGCTTGTGTTCTAAAAGATGCAGTGAAAAATTTCCAATGAGGCAAAATTCCGCAAAATTATTGGTAAAATATACAAGTGTCTGGTTTGTATTTTGTTGATTTCTGATCTGATGAAGAGGGCTACCTTTAGTTTCTAGCCACTAAAGCTTGCTATAGCCTTATCAGCACTGAAAATCTCATAACTCAGGTTTTCCCAAGTATGAATTCTTCTGAATTTTTATTGATTTCTTGCTTTATGTTCTTTTGATTAAGAAAAATAAGTAATCTCAAGTTTGTTACCAGGCTTTTTCGTCTTTTTTTTTTCTTCAATTATTCAGTTTTCTCCTTGATCCTCTCCAACTTACTGTCACCCTTCCTGAATTGTGGACATTGCATTGTAGATGCAGTTAAGTCCAAGTAAGAAGATAACAGGACTTCCATGGCATGTGAGGCTCTAGATTCCTTTTTTCACGGAGAAATGCAAGGATGGTTGGGGGGGATTTTGGCCAGACCCTTGCCCTATGAAGTTTGTTTAGCCAGGTTCTCTGCAGAGTTGCCTGCATGGCAAAGGTCTCCTACCAATCTGTTTAATCTTTCTTCCTAATAGTTGAGCTGCTGTTGGTCACGTTGGTTTCAGGGAATTCAGTGACATGTCCTTTCAGTATTGCTTTCGCCAGTTTCCATCATCTATTGAGGATCATGACATCTTTTACCTGAGGCAGATTTGGACTTTCCAGGTCATTTAGGAATATGTAGTGCAGGAGCAAGAGTGGATTTCTCTGGGATCTTACAAGACACACAATTGCTTGATGATTATTCTCTATATTCAAAAAAATTCCCTGGTTTCAAGATGTAAGTTCGATCTTTTTAATAGCTGCTGTATTAATGCAGTATTAACTGTATATTTTGGGAACTCCTTAATTGAAACAGCATGGAGAACACTCCCAAGGTGAGTACTGTGCAGAAGCTCATTCGACTGACGTCTGCTACCTTTACCAGTCAAACTGTTAATCAGAAAAATCAAATTAGTGTTACTGAATCCTTTCTCGAGAAGACAAAATTTATGCTGTCCTTTAGGAAGCAATGGCAAGAAGACCTTGCTTTCAGTTCTTAAAAGTTTCATTTCAAGTCTGTGTAGATGGTGATGAATGATGTCTTTTAAAATGCGTTGACTGAAATGTTTTAGCTTTGTCTATAGCAAGGACAGGGGAAATACTATGAATCCTACTTTTTGCTTGAAGTTCTCCTGTACTGGTTCTTAGAGTTCATATCATTTTAGTAAGAAATCAGATCTCCTGTCTTCAGCAAGATTTAAAGATTCAACCCGTGTTGAATACTGTTAAATACAGGGCTTGCACTGGAGTGTCTGGTTCCTCTGTCACTGATAAGAGTTGTCATTGTATGGAGGAAGCCAGTTGCTGGGGAATCGGGATGTAAGAGTCATGGCTATAACTGCCAAGGCTTGTACCAGCCTGGAAGCAAATCATGAAGGTATAGATCTACTGTAAAGGAATATGCTGTCAGTGTTCTCAACTTGTGTTACAGATCACTTCACATTTTTAAAAACGGTGGTTTTGATTGTAGTTGACAGGTAGTCATCTAAACAGCTGAAGCTGCATTAGCCTGGCGTTAAATTAAAAAAATGTGTGTCGTGTTCATCTGGCACTTGCTTGAAAAGAATTCAGCCTTTGGGTGATATAGACAACAATATTTCATTCCAATTTCATTTCACATTTATGCTGTTGCAGGCTGTGTCGTGGCAGCTATGTTCCCTTTGTGTGGAGAGCCATGTTCACAGTCTTGAATCATCACAATGATTTCTCCTTCCTACTAGTGTTGCTCCTGTCTTCCTGCACTTGGCTTCAGCCATCTGGTTTTTATCCTGCTCCTTATTTCTTGCAGGCACTGTTTTGTCTGTGCAATGGCACTGTTCTTACCAACTGAGGGGAAGCGTGTGGTGAAGTACTGTAAGGACATTGCTACCAGGCCTGCTGTGACATAACTTTTCCCATGGAAGAGGAGAAGGTCGTGAAGGGGGGACGGGAGCTGATGGAAATCACTTGAGTCTCTGTGTTAACTGAACAGATGATGGGGCCTGCTGAAGAACACACTTGGAGAAGCGCAGCCCTGGCAGGCTGAAAGGGGTGCTCCTGTCCTCCACGTACCCCTTCTCCCCCACTCCTCTTACATAGGCCGTCAGCATCTCGAAGGGATTTCTGGTGGTTGTACGGGCACACTGCCACTTCTGACCTTTTCCTGTAGCTGTTAGAAAATCTTCCTTCTGTGCTGAAATTCTCTCTTTGTGACACAGTTTACAGCTGGTCCCGTATTGAACAGCAGATAATGTCATGTTTACTTGTTACTTGCTTGAGAAAACCACGGTGTTCAGAAAACAGGTGAATGTGTATAGTTTGAGAGACTCTTGTAATTGTGTGGAAAGAGAAGTGAAGGTGGGTGATAATGTAATGGATGAGGTTTCTGGTTGAGTATACCTCTCACTTGGGTACTTCGGGATTTCATGCAGAGAAGGATTTTTACTAGTGGAGGGACCTCACTGTTCTTGTTTGGTTTTTACCAGAGCTCTATGACTCAAATCCTCTGCTATATGTGATTGAATGTCAGTCACAATTATTTTGTTGTTGTTTTAAATTTTATGGTGACTGCCGTGGTCTCTAATGGTTCTTTACGCCTGGTAGTCTTTGTAGGTCTCTGCCCTACCCAAATGTACAGGGGTTTATGTACTTTAATTCAAGATGGTTCTCTGCAGCAGGTAACAGTGACATTTGGTTAGTGCAGCCTGTAGCAGATTATCAGAGATAATGAGTTAGTTTCAGTGATAGTTCATAAGCAAAGTTGCATAAGTGGGAGACAACTTTTATGATAAATGGTTATGGTGTTTTTTAAAACTTGTATTTTTGCATAGCTGTCATGCTAATTCTTACTGTAACAACTCTGGTAATTGTGATTTAGTTAAGACTCAGATTCTAATGGATTTTTGCATGGCTCTAAGAATCTAAAAGTGCAGATAGTGTGTTTTAGAAAAGCGTAGAACGTTTTCTTTCATCAAATGAAATTGTTCTGAGAGGTAAAAGCAATGTTTGTTGTTAAACACATTTCCTACAAAAAGTTTCCTATGGTGTAGTGTTTCAGATGCTGAATGGTAAAGCTCATAAACCAAGGATATTTAGAACATTTGTTATTACAAGAAAATGCACAGAAGGATTGAATAAACTTTATAAACATATAAAAAAGCAGGCCCTTTTAAAATCTTCCCAAACTTTCAGTTGTAGTTTATATTTAAATCATTTATATATGCAAAATAAAACGCAGGTAGTCTGTGGTGTGGCGCAGATACCTTACAGGGACTTGCTGACTTTTGAGGTGCGTTTTATTTGTTGTTAGAACCTTCATGCAGGACACGCTGAAATAACAGCCGTGACAAGGTCAGAGGTTGAACAGGGATGCTGAACGCATTCTTGCTGTATGCCCCAGAGCTGTTCACAGATGCAGATGTATGGTCATCTTTGCCAGAGTTTCAAAATGAGCCAGATAGGCTTGTTTGGAATTACATGCTGCTTACCCCTCTAGGATTTAACGACAACTTTAGGTGAAACGTTTTAAGCATTTTCTGTCACTTTGCTGCAGTGAGAAATGGTGACATAGAACAGTGTGCTGTTCTATGGAATGAGCTGAAACTTAGTCTGAGGGGTGAGGTTACATGAGATGGCTGAACTCGCTGCTCAGGCTCACTGCTGCTGAAAGGGGCTCCCGTCCTTCTCCCTCGCGTTGGCTCTGGTGTTTGTGCAACTGCCCAGGGAGCTGGTCCAATTTGTCAGTTCATGAGAAAACTCCCTGACTGGGAAGGTGGATAGCTCTCTCTTGAGTTGGAGAGCCACACGGGTGTACCTGAGCTGTCAGACGGGGTGATTTAGGGACCCTGGCAGTGCGGGGTGAATGGTTGGACTCGATCTCAAATGTCTCTTCCAACCAAGTGATTCTGTGAATCCGGAGGCGGCACCAAGGGACAAGCAGGGAGCAGAGCTGTATGGAATGAGCTGTGTGGCCTTCGTCCTGCTCTCTGAGGAGAGAGGTCCTGGGCAGCTGTTAGATGAGCTCAGCCTTGCCATGTCACTGTCTCACCCAAATTGTACTACCTGCTTCCCTACCAGGAGTGCTTAGTGAGAGTCCATAGGAGGTGAGTGCTTGACGTCTCTTGAAATCACCTAGAATGATTCTTCAGGTGTGAGCCCTTTCCCATGGAGCCAACAACTTCAACACAGATTATTCTGTTCTGAAAGAGAGTTTGTATTCTTCCACCTATGCAAAAAATCTTAGTCCCATATGTGTACTTTACCTTTCATCCTGTTAACTTTAATTGTAGGTGTTTACTTTATGCTGCCAGAGAACAACCTTTTCCCTTTGTTTCTTCTGTACTTTTGCCCACCTTTCATTTTTTCTTGTACGTGCTGTTGATTCTGGCATGATGCTGTCATAGGAAATAGGTTGTTTTTAGAAAAACCTTTGTTCCTGTCAGGAAAAAAAGCACCTATGACTGGATTATATTAATTCTAAACAATACTAGAGCTCTTATAGGCTGGGTGTATTTTCCTTTGACTTTTTTGTTTCTTCTATTTTGTCAAAGCATTCACAATATTTGCATTTCAAAAAGTTATTTTGTATGGTGAGTGCCTATTCCATACATTAAACAAACAAATAAAAACAGTTAAAAGGCTGTGCATTGAAAGTCTCTCTTCAAACCTTCCTTCAGCAGCATGGACAGTTCAGCCTTTCCACTGACATTTCTTGCTGTACCATGTAAGTGACAGAGGAGGGAAAACTCTTAGGATTTTTAAGTAGAGAGAAATAATGTGCTCAGAGGGGACAGAGCTCTTTGTTATTAAGTACTAGATTTACTTACCTCACTGGGCAGACTTCATAGTTTTTTGTTTTACTTCTGCTGTTCTGTTGTCTCTTCTTACATTACTTATTTTATTACTCTGAACAGACTTGGGGATGAATGGACACTTACAGTTGGAGCATCCTCAGAATCCCTCTGACCATGAGTTGCAATAAATAGGGACAAGGAGCTCTCAATCCTTGCGTACTTGAAGTTTCTTATTCCAAAACAATTTAGCAAGAACCTACATATGTTTAGACAAGCTTTTATTTGCCCATATTGCATTTCTTGTTTTTCATCTTCCTTCCACACACCTGCCTCTGTTGCTTGCTTAGAACTTGTCTAAGTGTAACCAGTTACCCGCTGCAGGAAGAAGCACCCTTAGGCATCCTTACCTTAGAGAGGTAGTATTTCCATAGGAAGATGCTGAGAAACATTTATTTCTTAATAACCCTATATGAATTATACTTGAGGCTGTCATACATCTAGATTTCCTTGGAGATAGCCCTCTTTTTTACCTCGCAGTGTTGTGTGAGAAGAGTTGGAGAGCTCTAGCCCTTGGTCTAGTGTTTCCAGATGTCTTGGCAACTTGTTCTGAAAGCTTTTGGACACCCAGAACATGACAGACAAATGGCCACCACGCCTGCGTGGTGTGTGTGTGATCGGGCTGGTGTTTCGTGGCGATACTGAATGTACCAACATGTGCTGTGCGTTCCATGCTGCACTTTTTTCTGACCAGGAAATCCCTTTCAGAAATAGGGCAACTTAGTGTTTCATACCACATCCTGTTTACTTTCTCTCTTCTTCGTGTCAAAAATTCCTGTGCTAGACAGTGAATAATCCTTCAATTCCTATGTTCCTCCCATTTCATTATTCTCTACTGAGTCTGCCAAGAACATGATTTCTAATAGTTTTTTCTTGGTTGTGAACATTTGCTTATTTGCTATGCAGAGTGTGATCCTAGAAGAGTAACTCCTTAGGACTCCCAACAGAAACCATTTAACTACTTTCAGGTATTGCTGGAACTGGTGGCCTGGAGGTTACTGATGCTCAGAGTCACTGAAGAGAGCTGGCATTTCCTTTTCCACTCCAAAAAACTCCCTTTTGTAATTTTCTTTGAAAGTGAATGCAGGTTTTTTACCAGTCAAAGGAATTTTTTGGTTTGTGTGTGTGAACTGTTTTGATATCTGTTAATACTTGGTTTTGTTTACATATCTGCTGGAGCATCAGGAAATCTTACATCAATACCTAGGGCTTTTTAAGGAATTCACTTTATAGAGTGAGCTTTATCCCATCCCAAAATAAATGCTATGTAGCTGTAACTATTTTCTACAGTTCTGGACAATGCACATTCTTTAAATAAAACATTCACAAGCAAATGTGGTATTTTCAGCTAAATAGTAACTAGGGGCAGTATAGTAGCCAGGGTCCTCTCTGCAAGGTTAGAAATGTAAATTTAAGTCTCTTTTAGGATGGAGAGCACTCTCGAAGAGGTGTAAGAGCTAAATTTGAGGACTATGCTAATTTTCCTTGTAAAATCTCGTAGTAACGCCGTGTGATGTTTCGTTTAATGTAAAGGACTCTTGCCACTGTGTTTTACGATGAACTGAGTGTTGTTAATACGTTAGATCTCTCCCGGGCACACCTCCTAAATTGGGACAGAAGTGGTGTTAGTCACCAGGATGCTTCTTTATTGAATTTAAAGAAGCTCATATGAGCTTCAGCCCTCGTTTTGTGTTGTGGGACAGGAAACACTGTACCAAACATGTAGGCGTGCTGGAAGGCTTAGAGCCTGTTTAATGGCCTTGAGTTGTAGGCTGTTTGGATGACCAAGGATAGTAAGGTTTGTGGTCTCAGATGTAGGCGGTGAGTAGATGCCTTGATTCCATGCAAGTTCTGCGGCTGTGAGCTGTGAAGCCACCGATCTTCACAGCAGTTCGCGATGTTGTGTACGGAGCCTTGCAAAACTGACTCTTCTTTCAGTACTGAGCGTTTGGAACTTGGTTGTGAAGGCTGTAAATTTGAGCGAGTTAGTATTTGTGCCTTAGTTTCCCTAGATTAAAGGAGAAGGTATTTTGTGGATTCTGGAACTGTAAAGTGCTTGGAGATTTGGTAAGGAAAAGAGGTGTTGCCTAGAGTGGCTCTGTCAGTTTGATAGGACCTATCTGTTTGCACTTCTTATCTCTTTTGTGATGAATATCTCAATTTCAGCATCATCATTTCCATATAATTGGCAAATAAAGGCAAATTATTAAGAAATGGGATATCAAGCATTCCTCTAGTACCCCAAAGGTAATACTCAAGCTTGCCACAAAATGTGACACTGTAATAATAACTGTGGGAGGATAAGGGTTGAGAAGCATTTCGATAGCGGAAATGAATTGTATTTTTAATTAGGCACCGATATGGCTAAGCCACATCTTGAGATAATGCTCTGGTGATCTTTATATTTTGAAATAAAATTTTATTATTAAAAGTAATGAAACCTTTTTATGTGTATCTTGGCCAACTGTAATATAGAGGATTATGATGTATGCTTAACCGTTAATACTGTGATGATCTTGAAAAGAGTTTTGAGTATTTCCAGGTATGCTTTTGACAACAAACATCATCACGTATTGGAGAAAAAGTGCTAGATTTCCATCACTGTCTGTTACAAAAATCTTTTGAAGTTGTGAGTAAAGCTCTTTAGGAGAGAAGTGTTACTAATAAAAAAAAAAAATCGCAGCTATTATTTAATTTTCCAAGTGAAAGTTCTTTCATAGAGAAAAGGTAGGAGAAGAGGATTAATAAATGTAGTGAAAAAATAACCCTGCCTCAAAAGGCAGAAGAAGATTGTAGTTCTTTCCATGGTGAAGCCACACTGACCATAATGAGTACTCGGTTTTCTGCAGGGAGCACTAGAGTAGAAGTTGTCAGGGAAGACGTGTGACCCCCAAAAACATTGCTTGGCAAACCAGTTATTTCTGTTATTTCTGACACTGCATTGTGAATTGGGTGGTGAATGTGGGCCTGTCGGTGTCTGATGAGCTGTGGGAATTGCTGATACTGAGCTAATACGGACATCAAAGTTAGGCTTCCATACGCAGAGCCGGAACACCGAAATCTCTCTATTCAGAACTTGAAATCTGAAGGTGCATCAGGACCTCAAAACTGGCATTATTACAGAATGGTTTAGGCAGGATGTCTCCCTGTTATGGTAGAAAAGGACAGTGAGAAAGTGGGTAAGCGTCTCTAAAAAGCTTCTTAACCAATAGAGCGCTCTGTGGTCACTTTTATTTGCAGATCTAAACATGATAGTAATTTTTTCCTGTGAGATATTTTGTGTAATTGATGTTACTGAATTCCTCAAAAATTCCTGACAGGACACAGGGGGGTTTCCAACAGAAACCTGCCTTGTTGCTGCCAGCCCCACTAGCCCTGCGGGGTAATGGCCAGCCAGAGGGCAGAGCTGTGGGGCTGGGGTGACCAGGCAGTCATCCCCAGTCCTGCTCCTGGGCTCGTTGTGGTACCTGAAAGCCTTGGGTGCTCCCCTGGCTTCTGGGTTCCTGCTAGTGGGCTGGGAGCTTTGGACTTTCTCGTTAAAGGAATTTGAAGCAGTTCATATTTAGAATTCTAATTCTAAATTTAAAATGCCTTCACCCTTTTTTTGCCTTTCATAGTGCATTTGACTTTTGTAAGGTGCAGAATCTCTTTTAGAAAGTTGCTTAGAATTTTTCT
The DNA here is from genome assembly GCF_000710305.1 of Buceros rhinoceros silvestris. Lineage (NCBI taxonomy): Eukaryota > Metazoa > Chordata > Aves > Bucerotiformes > Bucerotidae > Buceros > Buceros rhinoceros. The sequence goes on along the minus strand of NW_010429831.1, from coordinate 41,273 downwards.
CAAAGCCAGTAGAAGTGATATTTGCCTATTCAGATTAAAAAAAAAAAAGAGACTTTTTAAAGTGTACTGCATTTCAGCCATAGGTAACTTCATTAAAAAGATAATTTAGAATGTTTACCTTAAACATGAAGTAGTTTGTGGTCCTCCATAGTAACTGAAGTTGAAGTTTATAAATAGCTCTATCTGAATGTTAGTTCTCTCATACATGGTTTCAGGACATAGTTTAACTGATTTTTATAAAAACAGAATTATAATTGCCTTTGTTATTAAGAACTCTACAGGTTACTTAATCAGACAAGCCAGCACTTGCACTCAGGTCTTGAAGTACCAGTAAGACTGTTTTGGCTTTCCTGGAGTGGTTTTGGGTTTTTTGTTTTTAAAAGGATTAAGCATAAAGAGTTCAGACACGTTAACATGGGAATAAAAGGGAGATGGACCTTATTTTGCCCTAAAATCTTTTTCCCCTCTTAAGATGCAACATGTGTTCAGGTAAAGAATCACAGGGATAGCATTAACTTTTGCTCATTCAGGCAGTTCCCTGCATGTAATTTACATCAAAATCCATTTCTTAGAAGCTCCTATCTCAGCTCCTAGAAAGCAAGGAAGTAATGAGTGTTTCCTGTCGCAAGTACCTCGAGGCAGTCTTCGGTCCAGTCCTGGCCGTCTCGACCATGCTCTTGGCGCCTCTGCATATGCATTGAAGTGGGAAATTAAAACTTCATCTTCAATGAAAGAGTGAAGGGTGATTGCCTCTGGTATGTTACAGTTTGATGGATTCTATATTCAATATGTAGTCTGGAATTACATTAAAAGGAAAGAATGTGATGTAATGAGCAGACAGTTGAGATGGCTGATAAAACGCTGCTCTTCTGTGTTTTACTGAAATAGCCGTAATACTGGAGTCTGATTCTGTATTTCCCCTCTTTCTGAAAGCCTTCCTCTATCTTGAAGAACAGTATCAGATAGTTAATAGTGCTTTCTAAAATAGTGACATCTGTTTAATTTTTGTGATAATTCAAAAATAGTCCAGGCAAATGCTAAGGACATATGTTGTTCCTAAGAAGGGATGCTCCCTGTACCTTTTAAGATGTATTCATTTTAGGATGCTTTTTTCTGATTTCTCAGGGGTAGACTTTATTTTTCAAGTAGCAGATTATTTTTTTCTTTTGTCTCATGGATACCATAACTGTTCTAGACTCTTAAGTATTTTTTGTGCAAAAAAAGCAGTTGGTTGAATCTTCATGCGTTAAGGATTGTCTTGTACTGTCTAGTGAGAGAATTGGCGGAACTGGGTACAGGGGGCAGGCTGCTTTCCATTTTTTCCTGAACCTGCCAACATCTGCAAGCTTTGAACCAGTTTGTATCATGCAGTGTTGTTTTGTTTTACCTTTTTTAGTACGTCTGAGGCTGAGAAATAGAGGTGAAGAATCACATAGTGCATACACTTCTAAATAAATACTTTGCACTGAAATGAATCTCTGGGCTGAGCAAGTTTGTTTTCCTTTGTTTCACATTTTGGAAGTAACTTCTGAAACATTTTCTGTTGTCCATATGTGCTTGCTTATAAACTTCCAGAAGTGCATTGACCTGTCCCTTGGATAGGAGTGATGAGATGCTAGTATTAACCTCGTTTAAGTAGCGACTTACTTTCTGGGCAAGTCGCTCCATCTGCTGTGATTCTGCTTTTTCAAGGGTCATTGCTTTTTTAAATTACATCATCAAACCCATTTTTGGTTTAAATATATCTACCTATTACATTACTTTTAAATGGTAATTTTATTCTGAGCTTTAGATAAACCCTAGATGCCAGGTTACAGTCTAGGTAGACTGTAGCAAACAGCAGTGGGCTCAGTTGCTCTTAGAATGGGCAGCTGAAGTGCATGCTGGCTGAAAGGTCACTTAACCATTTACATTCTGTTTCCATGAGATGCTGTGAATGAAAGCAAATTAGCAAAGACAAATATTCAAGCAAAATATTAAATATTGCATCTAATAGTAAAATTCTAAATATGAACCTGCCAGTAGATAATGCAAGCTGGAACTGTATTTTACATGTTGAAAATCAAACATAGTGGACAAAAAGCAATGTCAGCTGCGTATCAGTTTATGTGTTTTATATTTTATATCTAGAACAGTAGTTTTGGCATGTAGAAATGGTTTTGTTGGTTTTGTGATGTTTGTTTCTTAAACAGCCTTGCCTTTGGCTTCTGACTTCATAGCTGAGGAGCTGGTTGATGAGAGGCTGCTTTGTCAAGATGTCTGAGATTTGGGGTAGAGGGGAAATTTGAGTAGTATTCCCCCTATTTCACATATATCTCAATTCAGATAAAATGCAAAGTGTGAGCTTTAAGGTATTTCCTTGTCATTGCCAGCCTGTCCCTGTAATTTGAATCTCCTTTTTGGTCATTTGTTTAGAAATGGACCCCATGCCCAGTCATCTTGTGGCAGGAGCTGGCAGGCTCCGCTCGGTGCCCGTGGGGTCAAACGGGCCGCCCGGCGAGGAAGGCGCGTTGTTTCCCTCGTCTGCCGCAAACCTGACCGCGTGCGTGCCGCGTCCCGCGTCGCTGCCCGCTGTTCGTGGGGTTGTTCTGGATCCCAGCGGGGCTGGCCTGCGCAGGAGCCCGAGCCTGGGGCGCTGAGACTCTCGTGGGAGCGCGGGGCCGCCTCTGTGCTGCTGCAGGCAGGGCTTTCCTGGGCAGCAGCCTCTCTCCTGGGTGTCTGGTTTCGCTTTGAGTGCAGCCCGCGCTGATTGAGTGCTTTGAAAATGTTCCGTGGTTTAATGTGGCTTTTTAGCAATTTTCCTTTGTGTCAGAGCAGAAGTTAGAAGTGCTTAGAACTAAAGAACAGGGTATTGCAGCCAGCAGTGGCCTTTGCTGTTTTTCACGTAGGCATTCCAGGTTTCCCTGGAGCTAGCATCAGAACAGCAATACAAACAGATATGCAAAGAGTTGATTCAGGAAAGACTTTACGCGGGCTAACGAGACAGTTGTAGATCAAGGTTGAGGTATTTTATTAACAAGTAAGTGCAGAGACTATTAGCCTAACTTGCTGTAGCTGAAAAAAATGGATTTATATTTGAGTTATTTTACTTTCATTGTCATAAGGAGTTTTTGATAGTGCCATTACAGTAATGGCAAATAATGATGGCTCTTCATAGGACACCTCTAAAAGGATACTTAAATATTATATTAAAATTGCATGGATCTTTTCAATGAAAAGATCCCACTTCAAGGGGAACTATTTTCCAAATTTGTATGTCAAATTTGTATTATTTCCTAGCAGTAATCACTCCGTTGTGCCATTAACCACAGCAGCAGAAGTGAGCCATCACTGCCGTGTACCACTCTTAAGGGGGAGGTGGTTCCCGAACACCGTGTAGCAACTAATGGTAATAAATAACAAAGTGCTGAGTAGCATGAGTGTGTTTCTTCAGTAACTAACCCTGCGTTTCAGTACAAGTGGCAACTCGTGGAATTTTAACAAACTTCGAAACCGGGGTACGAAAGGCTAGATAGCTGTAATGTGGTTTGCCACGCTTAACATGTTGTTGATATGCGAATTACATGCTGTAGAAGTTTGGCTGTATAAAAGTTAAATTTTCTAAAAAGAAACCCTAAGGCAGTACTCTTTCAGATTGCCGAGCTCATGTTCGGGATAAGATTATGTAAACTGAAGGCATGCGTGCAGGGTTTTTTTTGAGATAAGAATCTACATTCCAGCAACTAGTAATTATACAATAAACAATTAACTGTTCTAATAAATACAATGTTTTTATTGAAAGACAGATGCGTTTTTGAGGTTGCGGTTTGCGTTAAAAGAAAAAAAGGCGTCATGTACTTTGAGTGTTCTCATGATGATTGTGATTACTAGAATTTTGAGATTCTAGTGATTAGCAAGGTTTTTTGAGATACGTAGAGGTTATTCTGCATCCCAGTGTTAATTCCAGTGTCCTCCGTGTTTCAAAGTTTTTGTCTAAGTTTCTTTCACAAGTTGCTTTCGTCATTCAGAGCATTCTGTCTCACAGATTTATGTGTTGGGCTGTCTTGTAGTCTTTGCATACACTGTACCTTTCCTTTACAAAAAAGGTGTTTATTGCAAGGGAATGAAGAGGGGGAAATGAATCACAATCTTCACCAAACAACCAGAATAAGTAGAAATTTCAAATTTAACAAAACAGTAAAACAAAACAACAAAACCAAAACTAATTTTTCAGTTTTCCAAATTTTCAGGTGGTTAATTTGAAGTAAATTTCATCCACGTTTTGCTCATGACCTTTTGCTTTTACAGTGTGAGAGGAGGAATGACTCCACATTCGTTGATGTAACCTGTACCGCTGTTTGCGGGTCTGTCCTTGTCTGGAAGGGTTTTTTCTGCAAAGTGTAGACCCTCATGCCTAGAACACCACAACACCAATGCCTCTCGGTCTGAAAATACCTGAAATGGAAGAGGACAGGGTTATGCTGTGTGGGTGTATAGGTAGTATGACTTCATAGTTTGCTTTTTAAAGGTGTATAAAAGAAAAGATGGTATCACAGAGTTTTGTACAAGTAAGTGCTGTAAGAAAACTTTAGTGAGTGCAGCTGAGAAGAGCAGTAGCTGAGGTTCTTTACAGGTGGGTTTAGTTCATGCTTTTGGCTTGTGCCTTAGACTGGCACGCTGAATGTAGGAGCATTGCTGTGCTGTAAGCAGCTGAAACGGAAAATATATCCCCTGTTAGTGCATCTCGGGCACAGAAGCTCATCTAGAAGTCTAGAATGTTTTGTCCCTTACAGGCAGGCTCTTGCTAGTTCATCATGTGTGGAGGTCACAGTGCTCTTGCAGGCTCATCGGATCGCCACTGCCTCCTCTTGTCATCCCAATGAAAAAGAAGCAAATCCAGTAGTGTAGCCAATTTTTATGTTATTTGGTGACTTCTATAAAAGTTTCCCATGATGTCATGATTCCTGGCATCAAGTGTTCAGTTTTTCCTTTATGCAGTGACTGCCCCCTCATCCCAGGGGATGAAAGAGGATAAGGGAAGTCTCCCTTACAGCAGTCAGTGGGAAGGTCTGTGGGTTTCACCATTTGTGTTTTTTTGGCATCTGTTTACAATTTAATTTTGAACTTAAAGCAATCTCACGTGTGCACTGGACTAGGTAGCAGCTACCTATAAACCCAGTGTCCAAAAAAAGCAAGAGGAAAAGAAGATAAATGGTTACTTGGTTTTGCTGGCTTTCGTTTTTTCCATTTGACAGGTGCTGTTCGGAGCTGAATCTGTGGAAGCTTGAAAACTTAGGGATTTGGTTTGCTTCCTCCTCCTTTTTCTCCCTTTTAAGTTGGAAATTATTAGCATTTTTGGCAGGTTCCTGATGTTGCTGGATGTTTAGACCATGTTTCTTTATTTTGTGCGTTGTTGCTTTTGCTTGAGCTCGGACACTGTATATTTTGAGTTTGCTGCCATTTAGCCTGATTAAAACATCATGTTAATTTAGATGACTCATTTCAAGATGTTAAATAAATGTTGTGGATCATTAACTTACATTTAATGCTAGGAGGTCTGAAGGCTGAGGTTCATCACTTGCTAGTGCCCTCACTGTCAGTTTTGTTAGAATTGTACCAAAATTTTAAAAATATTTGAAAAAACAATTGCTCCCACAACTTCCTGGTCATTCCAGCCTTTGTATTAAATGTGGTCCTGTAAGTTTTAATGGAATCAGAAACTGAAATGTTAAAGTAGGCATGTGTTTGTAGTCATCTGCTTTGCAGACTTTACATCAGTAAATCATTACAAAAAATGTCCATCCGGTGTTTCTTACAGTTGAACTGGGAAGACCTCTGTCTGTATGACCTAGTCCTTTGTAGACTTTTCCATGGTCAGCTGTGTTTTTTGTGAGATGGGTTGTTTTGCCCTCTGGCTTGTTAGATTTTTCTAGTACTTTTTTAACTGCGGAAGATTTTTAGTGATGTCCTAGCATAATCACATCTGTCAGATCTTGGGCTTGGTTTCTCTTATTTCTGCATCTTTTTGGCTTGCAGATGGTATTTCATAGTTGTACTTTGTTTCTATAACTGTATATTTTTTTAATAACGTTTGATTTCTTCCTTAGCTTAAGCTATGGAGGAGGACATTCATCACATTCAGAAACAGATCTTCTTCACAGACAGACATATACAGCTTCTCATCAGCTTCCTGGATACTCTACTACACACCATCCTACTGGTAACTGTCCATATCATGAGATTACAGCTTAAACAGCTAAAGAAAAAAAAATCTGTTACTTAATTTAGATTCAAGTTGATGAATTTTATAGTCAGAGGGGGGTTGCCCTACAGACTGTGGCAAGAGCTGAGTTTGCAGTAGAAGGTTAACAATCAGTTGTTAGCTTTTATCAAAATGTTGTAAGTAGAAAGGAAAATACAAGAGGGAGATCGTGCTCAGTAACTTATTGTTGATTCTTAGAAACTGCATTTATTCTTTTAAACTCAGCTGCTCATAATTTGGTCTATGCATGAGGTCCCAATGTTAAGTATGCCTCAAAGTCAGCCGCAAAAATCGTGGTGATTCTTCTAGACTAAAGCAAATAGCAAAACTAATGCAAGTTGGAACATGCTGTTGGTATTGCTTAGGTGTGCAAACTAAGATACAGTGCTGGGGAAGGTTAAAATTTGCTTTGAATATAGTAGCAGGTTAGGCTGTGTTACATCTGCATCAGGATCTGCCTGTGATCCTGATGATATCCTGTCTCCGTGTCAGGAGAAGGCAGGGCGTGACCTCTTCAGCTCGCTTTGCAATCTGATTTCTAAGGAAAGATACCTGAGGTCATGTGCAGGCTGGAATCTCTAGTCCCTCGGCCAGGTCCTTGATCGGGACAGTGGAGGGTCAGAGCTGCAGGGAATGTTTCAGGGTGCAGACTCTGCAGTCTCGACATAATCCCAGTTACTTAAAACTCTGGATCTCTTCTGTGCTTTCCATTGAGCCTCCTGCTGTTGAAGGGTGTGAGCAACAGGGAACACGCAAAGGTGTTTGGTGAAACTGGGACTGCAACTAAATCCCCTTTTCTTGTGCCAGTCCTGCAGGAAAGTCCGAAGTGCTACAAGCTGCCCAAAAGGGTGAAAGGTTGATATAAAGGAGTCAAACCCGTTTTGGAAGGAATTCTGAATGTTTAAACAGTTCATGCAAAAAAATGGAACAGTGAATCTTCAGATGAAGGGAGAATTTTACTGCTGTACCTGAATACTATTTTTAAGCATCATATTTGACATACATTTAATAATAGATTTAAATGTATACTCAAGTTGCAGTTTACAGTTGTAATACTGTAGAACACTGAAAAATCAATGTACTCCAATAATGTCGCTAATGTTTCATAGGTTACTTTTAGTGAATTTGAATGTATATCCTTGTTATTTGATTGAGGTTCTTGTAATTTCATCTGAATTGTGTGGTTTGTTTTATTTCCCTCCACCCTCATCTAGGTCTTTCAGGAATATTTGATACCAGTGTGCACAGTGCTGGAAGTAACACTAAGGAAACTTCTTCAGTTATGAATTTTCTCTCTGCTGTTGAGTCTCGTACTGCTCAGGCAGTGTCTTCAGGATCTACCCTTTTACCACAATTCAGGGCTCCTTCCTGGCAGACAGGTGAAAAATTTCTCTTGAAATAAAATTTTGTGTGATTATATTGAATGTTTGGGAGAATTTGAAACAAAAATATTCTGACTAACTGAAAAGGCTGCATGTCTTCTACCTCTTTTCCATCCTGGTATTTAAGAGTCTCAAAACCAATAAAATTCTATTAGCAGAAGAATTATATGAGCCAAAGTTATAATTTAGGTGCATAGGATACTGTTTTGTCTAACGAGGCAAATTTATTCTCCAACTTTGTTTGGAATTAGTCTTGCTAACACCATAAGCATATTCAGGTAGAGCTACCTATACAACCTAGCAGAGACTTCATTCCTGAGCTCTGCTCCCTGTCATAGTTCTTCTTTGATATTACTAAAAGTCTGTGGATACCTTTAGCCCTTTTGTATGCGGGAGTAATGAGCAAGGTGTCCTCACAGAGGAGGTCTGGGGTGCCTGACAAACATGCCTTCTGTTTTGGCAGACCGACTGCCTTCTGTAAACCTCCCGCATCTGTCAAGCCTTCTGTGCAGAGCAGAAAACTTTGCATATTTGAGCTTGCTGTAGACAGCCAGACAAGATAAGTGTTGCTACTGCATCTGTGGGTAGCTTTGAGTTACGGTTAATCTTACGTAGTGATTATGCAGCTGTGCAGTGAATCAGGTCTATTCGCTGATGTGACAGAAAACGTTTGGGTACTTTTTTCCTTTGGGATAGTTTTCCACTGTATCAGCAAGCTGATCGGTGTCAGCAAGCTGTATGATCGCTGGCTCTGATTCTGGGAGGAGGCATAAGGTAGAAAGAGGGAAGACCTGAACAATCCTTTTGTTGACAGTTTGCACTTGGTCTGCTAAATGTAATGTGCAGCTGCATTCCGTGAAGAGCTTCTCAAAAAGTTGAGAAGAGAGAATGCGGCTTTTTATTTACCATGGACAAAAGCAGATATGTGGGAGCAGAGATAAAAACGCACGCTGTTAAGTCTGTCAGAAAGTTGTAATGTAAGTCGGTGGTGTTTAGAGTTGTGATGACCCATTCTCACATCAGATTGTCAGCTGGGAAGAAATCTTTTTTTCTCTTCGTCCTAGCATTTTCTCCATTGCAGCCTGCCTAACAGTGAACTGTGAAGAAAGGGGAGACATGCTGTGGGTCGGGTTTGATGTTGATACCAGTGATTGAGAGACTTCTCAGTACTGATTACTAAGAACTCATCAGTAAGCCCATTTTCAATATTACCAGTTCTCTGAGCTATCTGTTGTCCTTTAATATTTTTACTGCTTTTCTGTATCCCTCAGTCCTCCCAAGTGTCTTCTGAGAGTTTTGTCTTCCACAAACTTTTTTTATAAGGGAAAACAAATGCTCTTCACTCTTCAAAGTGACCTTTTCTTCAGAAGGTTTTTTTACTTGGGGTTTTTTTTCCAGACCCTGCTACTGTTCGTTTTGGAGGGAAGAGAGGAACAATGTGTTTATTATATTGTCCTACCAAGTCTTCATTTGATATGTGAGATGTGTTATCAGTGTTCTGATTTCTTAGGATCATGGCCACACAACTCACTACCTTTGCCATACTTTGTCTGCTCCTCTACAAAAGTAAAACATAAAACCCAGCACTTCTGCTGTAATAGTGCTTCTGTGACTGGCTCTTGTCTGGTTTAAGAAATTACCTGTGTAATAGGAAGGGCTTTAATTTATGAAACAGAAGGTAGAGATATAGGTTAGATGAGAAATTAGCATCTGCAGTTAAAACAGGAGTAAATTCTTCCCTTTGCTTCTGCATGCCTCTGCCTTTGTACTAGTGGTAGGGCTCAATAAAAGAGAACCCAGTTGTCCATGATGTTGCAGTTTTTTTAGAGCAAGGGAAAAAAAGAGGCATTAAAACACAGCTTACCCTTTCTTGCTCAGAAAGACCTTATTGTTGACTAATGAAAAATACCTTGGCATTTCTTCAGTATCGCGTCTCTTCATATCAGTTTGTCTTGAACTGAGCGGAAGAAACAAAGCCTTTATTTCGCAACTTCGTCTGAAACTTCCAAAGCAGTTGTATGATTAAGTTGCAATCAGTTTAAGGGGACTTAATGTATTTTTAAATGAAAATTGATATTTTTAAACTGAAGATTTGTCTAAAAGTAAGCTCTGTTTACTGAGAGGTTTAATATAATCTTAAATTGACCAAACTAAAAGCTGTTTTAAATATCCAAGAAGAACTGAGAAAGGTCAAATTATACCAGTGAATTTAATTTTTTCTAATTTGCAGGCCCTTATAAATTTCCCAGTGGAAACCGATTCCTTTATGGATTTCTTTACCAGAAGTTCAAGCCTCTCTGAGAATAAACTTGCCTTCACTTTCATTCATAGACTTTGGAATTAGTGCACAAATTTCACTGGTTACTTGCAAGTCACAGGGTGAAAAGCACTGAATGATACGGATCGCTGCTGTAAGCCCCAAAGCTGGCAAGGGAATTTCACACTCCTATTTCAGTTGGAGTAGTATATTCTGCTGAGAAGTTTTGTTTAAGCCAGGATGTCATACCAGTGTCTGGATGCAAATAAGTAATATTATACCTTTCAGTTGGAGAGTTGCTCTTGCACTGTGCAGATAGTTGCTGTCTGTGGATATTTGGACTCTTATTTATTCTTTTGTATTGAAAGTCAAAGCCCTCCTTTAAGAAACATACATTGCAAAGTGCATATGCCATCAGCTATTTCACTGTGAGATCTGAAATTCTTGACATAAAGTTATAAAAGTATTGGTGAGGGTAACTGCAGGAGATGGAATTGCTCCGTTAACTCTATGTATTACAATTGGTAAGGTGTGATTTTGCCTTTTTACTGTATGTTTAAGGTGTCCAGGTCTTTTGATCAGTTGTCTTCTACTATGAACTTCTTTTAAAACTGAGATAAACTAATAAAGAGCCTTCAATTTCAAAACAGACTTAATCTTGCGCAATTGTTTTATCCACAATTTGCATCTTCAGGATGTGATTTTTTTCCCTTGGCAATTCACTGTCGGTATAGAATTTGGAGTTCTTAAAAAAGCCTGCACTTCCAGTTTGAAAATTGCCCACAGTAAGTGCCTCCCTTTATAAGTTTTGTTCAAAAGGGTGGTGGTTCTAAAGAAGGTTATATTTAGAAATGCCGTAAGACCTTAGAATTAAATGAGTTCTAGAAACGCAGAATGTTGTAACTCGTAAAGCTCCCTTATGCTCTTTTTCCCTTCCTGTTTTGTTTTTGTGTTTTCCAGGTATGCATTCCTCAACAGCCACAGAGCTATTTGTTACTGGAGCTTTGCCAACCTCTGGAACGTTTCCGACATCTGCTTTATCAGCATATCAGCACCCCAACACTTTCAGCAGCAGAAACTTTGCTACTACCCCTTCTCTTACTCTTCAAGATACTACTTTCAGCGCAACATCAAATGGTCTCTTAACTACCCATGATCCTTTAATACAGATTAAAACATCGCAAGGCACTGTTCCCACTGCTTTGACTTTTGAGCGCCTAGGCAGTTCCGTTTTAAGTACCAGTATACCACCTCAGTCATCAACGTATCGTTCTGCTCAAGAGTCTGCACCCCATCTTTTGCAACCTCAATTTAGTTTGTTGCCTTCAACCCTTGGAGGAGCTCAGCAGGTTTCTCAGGCATATAGCACATCTGTCTTTACTGGTTCCACTGCTTCTATCGACAGAGCACTTCAGCGAGAATGTAGTGTTATTAAACACCATCAGCGGCCTTCAAGCACTCAGTCCGTTCAAGCTCAACTGACTGTTTCACAGCATTCCTTACACAGCTATTTAACGAGTACAAGTGGAGTTAATTTTCAGGACACATCTAGGCACTCAGCATTATCCTGCAGTCCATTTGGAGATGTTACTCAGGTGAGCAATGGAGGACCACAGCAGAAGACTTCTCAAGTCTCGGTGGAACTTGCTCAGTCATACACATCTGCAGTTCCATCACCTGGTTTTCCATCTGCTTCCACAGCAAAAGTGAAAAACTGTTCCACAAAGCAGCCTCCAAGGTCAACAAAGACCCCCAAACCTCAGAGTGTAGCTCCCACTGTGCAGACACAAAGCTATTCCAGGACTGCACAGAACCAGAGTTCTGTCATTACAGGCCAAGCACAGATCTACTCTACAGCACAGCTGCCAAGCCTTTTGTCAGTCAGCCAGTCCCAAAACTATGTTTCATCCCAGGCTCAGAATGTGCCGCCTGTCAGTCATTCACAGGATTTCTCATCCAGCAAGGTTGAGAAGCTGCCCTCACTGTATAAAACATTGACTTTTTCGGGGCAATCGCAAACTATTACATCTGACAGTCAAACTCTAAGTTACTCCGCAGAGGAACAGGTGTTGACTTCAGTTCCAAATGAGAACTACTCTGGGCAAACGAGGGAACTTTCTTCAGTCAGCCAAGCTCAGAGCTATTCTTCTAGTCACTCTCAGGGTTTATCTCCAGTTAGCCAATCCCAGGTTAGTTTTTCATCTCAATCACAGGTTTTATCAGCTGTTAGTCCTTCAGAAAGCTATTCTTCAGGGCAGTCTTTAACATTAACATCACCTTCCCTTTCCTTTAATGCCTCTCCTCGGATACAAACTCTTTCAGCCTCGAGTCCTAATCAGAGCTACATTTCTTTACATTCTTCTCAGAACTCTCAGTCCCAAGAATCTTCCTCTCCGCAGTCTCAAAAGTTTTTGCCATCTGTCCAGTCTCCTCCTTTTGCATCCCCAGCTCATTCACAGACACTGCAGAACAGCAGGCCTTCCTCAGAAACAAAGTCATATGTTAAAAGGAAGTCTGACTCTAATTTGTATGCCTCGTCCAAGCAGGAGGAGGAATTATCAGTGCAGGATATGCAGGCATTGCAACAGCAAGCTACCCTTGAGTCTTCCACTCAAAGGCTAACTGATGAGGAAATGAATGCTCAGGATGCATCCTATAGGGTCTCAAAAGCAGACGACAGATACTCTCAAAGTGTAATCAGAAGTAACTCTCGTCTTGAAGATCAGGTTGTTGGACTTGCTCTTCAAGGAACAAAAAAAGATGAAAGAATGATGAATTCTGTGGATCAGCTTTCCCAGCATGTTGGCCATATCACTAGCCTAAGCCATGATATAAAAAAGACAGCTAGTTTAATGCAAACAACACAAGTAACTGTGAGTGCTAAAGAACTAAACCAGCATTCTCTTATGCATAAGGTACGTGAAAGTAAAGCTCAAGAACAGCAAGGCCAAGTCATTACTACACCATCGCAGGTTCAACCTCATTCTTTAAGACACGGTCATCAGCTGTGTTTGCCCAGTGCACAGGTACTTCTGGAGTCAGCCTGTGACTTGCAAATTCTTCATCAGTCAATACTGCAGTCGGGTTTAGGACAAGCAAAGACATCACCGCAAGTGCAAAGAATACAGAGTCCTCAACAGGTGACACATCCATTCCTTCAGATGGATGGTCATATTATTCAAAGTAATGGGGGCCATTCTCAGCAACAGCTTCATACCCAGAATTCAGAAGTAATGAAAATGGACATTTCTGAGCCCTCAAAACCACTACAGCAACATTTGACAACAAAAGATCATTTTCCTCACACAAACCAACATGATTCAAAAAATCAGTTTGTTTCTCTTAGTTCCATATGTTTTCCAGAATCTATACTACTCAGTGATGAGAGGAATATATTATCCAATGTAGATGACATCTTAGCGGCAACAGCAGCAGCTTGTGGAGTGACACCATCTGACTTTGCCAAATCAGCTTCTAATGAAGAGGAAATCCAGCCTGTTGAAAGTAGCGAGGAGTCTAAAACACAGTTCCGATCAGTGGATATAAGACATGTGTCTTCTGGTTTCAGTGCCTCACCTACTGTAGTCGGAAAGCCAGCAAGCATAAGTAATATTTCTCTGAATGGAGGCCAAATTACTATAAATCTTACACCGGTGTCAACAATACAGTCAAAACCTGTGAACCTTGATCAACAACACATTGAAACATCTGAGCAAAATGTACCGAGAAGAATGACCTCTCCCACTCTTGGCCCTGGTCAAGAGGAGCAAGAACAAGGAGCTGTTCCTGTTAAGAAACAATCTAGCATCAGTCATGAATCTGAAGAAGATAATGATGCTTCTGCTGATGGTACACTGAATGCGAGAGACACAGAATTTGTTTCAAGTGGTAAGAGTCTAAGTGAAGAAAGTGCTGCTTCAGAGAATGATTTTAACATGGGTGGCGATGATGGTACAGTAGCAGGTAACCAGTCAAAGGGTCCATTGCAGCCACCATCTGTACCCCAAAGTGGAGACACAACCATTGGGAGAGCTGAAGAAGAATGCCAAGATTTAACTCAAGGGAACCTTCAGAAGAAAAAAAACAAAGGAAAAAGCCAAAACAAAAATGCTGCAGAAGATGACAGTGCAATTCAGAAACAGATAAAAAGAAGTGGACAGTGTAAACGTCAGAATTCAAGAGGAAATGACTCGTGTTTGACATACTCTTCTCCTGTTTCTGATAGTTGTTACGATACTTACCAGCATCAGGAAAGAATGAGGCAAAAAATTAAAGAAGTTGAAGAAAAACAGCCTGAAGTCAAAACAGGATTTATCGCCTCTTTTTTGGACTTTCTGAAGTCTGGGCCTAGGCAGCAGTTTTCAGCTCCAGCTGTGAGAATGCCAAACAGGACTAGGCGACCGGTTACCCAGATAGTCCGCGCCCCTTGCCTACAGTCCTCTGCAAAGCCTCAGCCAGCAGCAGGAGCACCTGTGGCTGCTGAGGTTAGTGGAGAAAGTCCAACCAAAAAAGCTGATGAAGAACTTAAGAAAAATTTAGAAACATTGCCTTCATTTTCTTCTGATGAGGATGATTCTGTAGGGAGTAACCATGATCTTCAGAAGAGCATTTCTACTGCATTGTCAGCCCTGGATGATACGTCCGATAGAAAGAACAAATCAGGTAAAACGGTTACAAGTGCATTTGTTGAAGGAGATTTCTGTAGCTGATGGGCAAAAATAAAGAATAATTTTAGCTTTCTTCAGTTCAGGTGAAGGTTTTGACTGGTTTTGGTTTTCATTTTAATCACAGCCATGATTAAGAGTCCTAGTCAAAAGATGTGTTGACTATGAACTAAAGTAGTGTTTTCCACAGTTAGAAAATATGTAGATAAACTTTTTCTTGCTGCTTAAGTAGGACTCTTCTAGTGCCAAGAAGTTATTTTATCCCAAAATTGAGTAATGAGTGTGTTCTCCTTCTCTGGCTTGGAACGTTAAATACTATTTTCATCTAGAAACTTGAACGAGCCGTCATGTCACAGGTTTCAAATTTATTTAAAAAAAAATTCTAGCAAGGGAACCTATTAATAACTGCCATCAGCAGAAGTTGAGCTGTGGGCAGCGCCATGGCGTGGGCCACCTGCCGAAGCTTGTTCATTTTAACAAGCTGTGTTCTGTGCACAATTTCTGAAGAAAATATTTCAAAGGTTTCTTGCTGGGTGGGCATTTCCATTAGCATTTTATTTGTAGTGATTTCTTTTCCAGTGTTACTGTATCTTCTTCATTTCTCCTAAGGATGTAATAATTGCACTGCCCATGTGTTGAACTCACCTGGCTGTTTTGTTGTATCCGTGTCTGTACATTCTACAAGATGATTACTAGTGACTTCTTTCTTACTTAGTGGTGTTTTGCAGATTTTCTAGTAATTCCCTCTAGTGTCTGTTTTTGCAAATAAGTGTGGAAAGAGAAATAGGAAAACAGTCTTTTGTTGATCATATTAAGGAGCTTATGTACATTGATCTGCTGTTCTGAAGAATCTGTAAATATACTGGAGCAACTAATAATGCTGTGTTTAAAGCTGTCACAGCTCTCACTGAACAAAGTAGTACAACATATTTGCAGTGATGTGATATGATATATCCAGAAGAACGTATTTCGTGGCTTAGCAGTTTTACTGAACTGATGAAATGAATCTTCACGTATCTGGTATATAGCTTTTGTATTGACATACTCATTTGATATCTAAATCGTTCGTTTTCAATCATGTTTATTAAAATATTTGTCACATTACCTCTTCTCTATTTTTCAAATAAGATCAACAATTAACAGTGATTGTAACAAAACTGTAAAACAGTTATTTTAAGTTTGAAGCCAGTTTCCTAAGCAATATTGGTATTTATGCAGGAGCTAATATAACTTGATTTCTTTTAAATCACCAAGTCACTGCTAAAATTAATTATAAGTGAGTGTAAAGTAGTATCTTAAAAGGCTTCTGATTTTTTTCAGGTGGGAAGAAATAATAATTTTGAAAGCTGGTTGTTTCCTTTAGTTCTTTGGCATAGAGGACGAGAAGAATGTTCTTTCCCTTCTTTGTTTTGTATCATCAGTTCTTCCTGCTCACCTTCATTAATAACAAAAATTATTAGGATATTGCCAGATTTCTAATTTAGATCTTGCAGTTACATTATCACACGATAGAAATGCTAAGTGTCCAAAAGTCATACAGCAACGTTTTCACATTTCATGTGTATTTCTCTTAATCCAATTTAAAAAGACTTTACCTAGCAGCAAACTGGAATAAGATTCGGTGTTGTAACCTCTACTGTTGTATTTGCTTATTCACACAGAGTATAACAGTATTTCCTGTTAATCATGTCTGTAACTAGCAAGTTATTTTCTAAAGCATTCGTCTTTGTTACTTCCAGGTGCTAACAGATGCAGCAGTTCAATACCAACAGAGGTATACTAGTTACAATATTTTGGTTTTGTTTAAGGTTTATTGGTGGCCAAGGTAATGCTGCCATTTTAACTCTCAGAACAGGTGTTTTTCCTAAAACTGTTGTTTTTAATATGTATTGTAACAGAAAAATAAAAAAAAATAAATCTAGTTCCCATTTTACATTGCTAGTCCTTTATAATTTGTTTAACTCAAATTTGGATTTTTTTTTCCTTCAGAAGCTGAAAAAGTGGCAGGTGCT
>NW_010429831.1:18735-24606 GCF_000710305.1 Buceros rhinoceros silvestris | reverse complement strand
CTGCTGCCGCCACCGCCACTACTGCTGTAATAAAGCAGGAATCTCCACAGACAACTGCTCCTGTGGTCAGTGTGCAGGAGAAAATGAACACAGCCGACTCCCTAAAAGTAGCTCAGCAGGATGCTGTGACTTCAGACCAATTGGCAAAAACACAGGCAACCGTTGCGATAGAAGGATGTACTGACGAGGAGAACACGGACAGTGGAGGAGAGGGCATGTACAGAGAACGTGATGAATTTGTAGTTAAGATTGAAGATATAGAGACACTAAAGGTAATTTGTGTACTTGATGTGGGGGCAAAGAAAAATCATAAAAAATCCCGCATCTGAATTTAGCCTCCACAAACTACCAAAAGGGGAAAGGCTGTAGTTTTCTATTCCTATTCCAGTATCACTTGGCTGCTTCCAACGTGCCTTAAAGGTGTCTTTCTGCTGGATTTTTTTTAAAGTAGCAGTAGGCTTTCAAGTATAAGGTCTTGAGGAAATGGCTTTTGGACTTCTGCAAAAGATCTTGGAATCGTCTTGTCTCTTTTGGAAGAGGTTCTGCTTGCTATTCCAACAAGAAAAGACTTCCATAAGCAACCAGTACAGCTTTTCGCATGAGTTAGTGGGAATGTTCTTTGTTGTCTTTGATTTCTGGTTTTGTTTTGGTTTTGTTTCTTCTTTATTTTAAATTCAAACAGTCATGAAGAAAGAATCAAAACTTTATTATATATTTTCCAAAAAGGGAGGTTTTTGAGTTAGTAGTTTGCCTGTAGGATTTATAGAGAATTCTCATTAGAGCTAAGAATTACAAATTTGTTTTTAACATAGTTTGTCTCAAACTACGTGAAGAAGAAAATCAAACTAATTTGGTTTTTACGGTTAAGTTGAACTGAAAGTGTTAAAATCTGGTTCACTAATTCATGCTAAACTGTCTCTTTTCACATCAGTGCCGTAATGTCCCTGGGCTTCTGCTACAGAAATTCTAAGGATCTGGAAGATTTTTGCTACTTGTTGAGATTCTTGCATCTTTGTTTTTAAAAAACTTTCACAGAGCAAAAGAATAAGACATTGGAATAATGTCATATTGTTTAAAAAACTGAAGTTCAGTGGCTCAGTTGCATGGTACACAAGTTCAGACATCACACTGTAGGCAAAGCTGGTTGGCACAATATCGCTGTGAAAGTAGAATTTGTAGATTGCATAATACATTATTGCACATTCATGTCATATGGTCTTGATGCAAACAGCGTGTAATAACTAAAGTCTGGGATTTTGAATGAGTTATTTCACTTTCATCCTTGGGTAACTTGCTCAAAAAGTAGAATGCACAAACACACTTCTGGGGAAAAAAATAAGCACTGCTTCTAGCAAATAATTGTGTGTTCTTACAGGTCGCTTTGCAAACAGGAAAAGAGCCTCCCGCTATTTGGAAAGTGCAGAAAGCTTTACTGCAGAAGTTTGTTCCTGAAGTGCGAGATGGACAGAGAGAGTTTGCTGCTACTAACAGTGTAAGTCTTAAAAATTCCTTATGAAGCCTCATGGGAACTTATTTCCCTAATGGCAGTGTAGGAAACAAAACGTGATTCAGATGTATATTCTTAGGAAGCATCTTGGGGGGGGCAGAATAGGATGGGGGGAACTGTTTCTTTATTTCCTCCTGCTCTAGAATTCTCTCTAGACATGTTCATGGGCAGATTCTCATTTCCAGCATGGGTTGTATGGTATCATTCAGGCTGCGTGAAGGAACAAGTTGTCAAAACCAGCATAAAGTCAGTGGAAGCAGTTGTGTGATCCAGCTGCTTTCCACAGTGGGAAGGAAATCATTTCAACAGGCATCCCTTTGCCAGGCAGCTAATCCTTTTGGAATAACACATGAGAAGGATTAAGTAAAGGGAGAAAATGAAGTCCAAAGTACCTCTTGCCTTATTTTCTTACTTTAAATATTATGTGGAAATCCATTGGAGAATTTCTCTTAAATTATAAATGCTGTAGGATGACTCATCTTTGTATGTAAACAAGTTGTTTTTAAATGAGTCTTTACTATTTAATTTTTTAATTGTTAAACTGGTTGATTTTACTTAACAGAAACACTTGTGTATTTGTTTGTTTTAGTATCTTGGGTATTTTGGGGATGCAAAAACAAAATACAAACGAGTGTATGTGAAGTTCATTGAAAATGCAAACAAAAAGGAATATGTCAGAGTATGTTCAAAAAAGCCACGAAGCAAACCTGTACAGTCAGCAAGGTATTTTATTTCAATTTGGTTTTCATTTTGCCATATTGTTTTCATATTAAGTTCACGTCTATTGTAATAAGCAAGATTTATATCACAGGGTTATGTTAATTCAGCTTTAGGTTGGAAACTGACAACGGTGTGTTTTGCTTTAAGAATTGAGATAGAAATTATTGCCATATCAAGATGTCCGTACCTTGAATCTGTGGATTGCAATAATCATACATTTTAGAGGTTTTAGGGCTCCACCTGCTATTTCTTCCTGTCATCTCTTGCCCTGCTACTCAGTGTAAGAATAGAAGCTACAGATGTAATGACTTAAATTTTTGTGTGTTTTCTCCTGTTCTCTGGACGTTGCAAGTTCAGTGTATTTTTCTGGATTGCTTTAATGACCACCCTATCACAGCACACTAGAAGTACCCTGCTTTCTTCTCAGTCCTGGAAAGTTAATTTAAAAACAAAAGTTCATTGTTGAAGTTGGTTATTGCAAGTATGTTTTTCCTTTTTTTGTATGTCCTTGCACACCAAAGGTATTTTACTTTTCTTATTGCACCTCCCCCACCCCATCACCCTGCCCCAAAAAGCCTTGTCACTCTGAGTCATTCCGTGTAACCTCTATCCATGCTTTAAAATCAGTAAGTTCAGTACTATTGCTTGTAAACCACCACGAAGGAGACATAAAATCCTAACAAACGTGACCGGTAGCGTGGTTGTCGTTACTCTAGTAAATATACTACTGGTCCTGCACAGTCTTATGACCGTGTCTCTCACACACGTACTTCGGCTGTCTGAGATTTCCTCTGTCACCTCTGTGCTTTGGAAAAGACTGCACGTTCCGTGCTCAAAACTGCAGTGCATTATTAGTCCTAAAGTACGTAACTTCGTAGTTATGATATTAAGTTTCCCGTTTTGAGTGGTGGGAAGAGAAAGGAGAGGAGTTGTCTGGTTTCTTATTCCAGTCCTCAAGTTCCTGCATTTCCTGCATTTTTACCTGGATGATATGCTCTCCATCTTTGTATGAATACAACATCCTGAATTCACTTTGACAGCAAATCTCATTGATTACTTGTATTTGTTCAAGTCTGTCAAGTCCGATTTTCTTTCTCGTTAAATAGTACATTTTAATATTAACTCCAATCTCCTATAGCTCATAAATTATACTAACATTGGGCAATTTAAACCTTCTGTGCATGTTTATCTAATTATAAAATTGGTATACTGTTTAATCATAAGTAGTTGAGAGTAATTGTAAGCATTATATTAAAAATATAGTAGTATAGTATCTATGACCTAGTTCCTAGTTACAGGTGACAATGAAATAAGAATATATACTCTATGGGGAATATATTCCAGTGAAGTAAGACTATGTAGTTAATTTATTAATGCCAAAATTTGTGTGGTAATTATTTTCATAACGATCATCTTCATAATATTGCAGGACTATTCATTCCAAACCTAGTAGTAGCAACAACAAAATACCTGATCCACCAACACCAAAACCAACAGCAACAAAAGTCTCTTCTGTGAAACCCAAAGCTAAACAGCCAAAGGTAAAGGCTGAACCACCACCAAAGAAAAGGAAAAAGTGGAAAGAAGAATTTTCATCTTCCCAGTCTGATTCTTCGCCTGAGGCCCAGAGCGATGAGGATGGTGAGCAAGATACTGTTGTTAGCATCCAGGCCATTTTGAACTTAACTGGAAATAGTAGTATAAAAATACGTTGCTTGACCTTGCAAATTTTTCTTTGCTCGCCTCAGGGAAAAAAAAAAATCTGACAGTGCCATATAAAACTGATTTCTTGAAACTTTTGACTTGTTTTGTGCATGAGCAAATGTGTGCAATGCAAGTTACCTTAAATGTAGCTTGACAATTACATACAGTTTTACTACTTGCTTCCTAAGACTGGTACAGTTGTAGGAGAAGGAAGCGATTGGACTTTTGAATACGTGGAACAATCAGGTACTTCGTGAATTTCCCACTCCCTGTCATGTCTAAAGTAACATTCCTGCAATGCCTGTCTGCGTGCAGATGTGGGCAGAATTCCGATGCGACTGTTGTTTTCTCAAAACCCAAGAAGAAAGAGCCGTTGACTTTTTGGCTGCTTCATTGCTTGTCCGACTGTCAGCTGTTCGAGTGCAGCCTGCTGAGCAGATTTGCAGTTCAGACATTGATGGTGTCTTGGCACATTGAGATACAATGTTTGCAGTAATTCACCAGAAGAGAAAGGAATTTTTGAAGTGCGTAGAGACTACCTGTGGTAGCAGATAGAGAGTGTTTTTGTTTTGAGTGTTTTGTTGTTTATTTCCTGTATGTTTGAAGTTAAACTCTGTAGTACTCATGTTTTGTGTTACTGCGTTTCCAAAGCATGGTGGCTTCAGTGACATTAACTATGGATAAGCTAGGGTTGGCGTGCTGGAACAGTGCCTCTGCTGAGGGCAGCACCTTTTTCAAGCAGTCTTCCCCAAATGACCGTTACTACGTACAGTTGCCCATTTTTAAAATTTCAAGTGATGATAGTCATCCATAGAAATGTGGGTATCCGAGAAAGTTTAACAGCCTTGCTAGCGAAATTACTGCAAATACTGGCGTTGTATGTAAATCCACAAAAAGCTCCAGAGCGCTCGCTAGTACTGATGGCTGCGCCACGGGCATGTTTAAAATCACCATCAAGGAGAAAATGAACGCTTCCCGTAGGTGTACCAATACGCCTACAGTGCTTTGCTGGTAAAATCCGTTTTACATGGTTTTTTGGATTTGGACAATTAGATGAGATTGATATCAATGGTATGCAGGCTCCTAAGTGACATTAGTGCTTTCGAGTGGTTTTCTGTTGGATGACTTCAAGTTTTGTGGTTTTGGGAGGTTACTTGCATTGACATGAAACCTGCACTTAGGGGCACTTTGCTACACTGAAGTTATTCATTATCCCATTTCTCTAGACTTCCAACTACAATAATAATGTTTACATTTCCTAAAATATTATAATCTGAATGCTGATTGTTAGAAGTAATTGTATGTGTTTCTTCAAAAATTGTACCATTTGTACCAGATTTGCTCTTTGTACCTGGTTTTGGCATGTAAGGGGGTTTGGGTATTATATCTGATTGCATTGAGTTTTCAGCTCTTGGGATACCAGTAGGGGTCACTTGTGGGTTAAGAGAGAAACCTTCAGTTTTGAAAAACACAGATATTTGCAGGGTGTTGAGGGGAAAAAAATAATTATATTCTGATTTATTTTCAGAGCTTGTACCTCCAGCTCCCCTTGTTACTCGCTTTTTGAACACAAGAGCTATGAAAGAGACTTTTAAGAGCTACATGGAGTTGCTTGTTAGCATTGCCTTGGATCCAGACACGATGCAAGCCTTGGAAAAGAGCAATGGTAAGTATGTTTAACATATTTATATTTTTATTTGATTTTAAGGTTATTAATCAGTAAAGCAAGTGTATTTTAAAAAAGAAAAAGAAAACCCACCAAACTTTTAGCTGCATACCCACATCTGCAGAACGCTGTACACAAATTACTTAAGTGTGTGTGTATATGTATCTATATTTGCACTGTCTCTGAATAATCAAAGTAATTTGGAAACACTGTTTTGTCTGCTTTCTTACATTAGGCTTGTGCTATGAATATCAGAACTGAGCTCTTTATTCCT
>NW_010429831.1:9069-18660 GCF_000710305.1 Buceros rhinoceros silvestris | reverse complement strand
CCTGCTGTTACTATCTTTTAAAATCTTAGCAAACAATTTCAAATCACCGTTTCAACTGTGTGTTTACTTTCTTATTACTTTCTCAATTTCTGAGGTTCTAAGTGCTGGCAGGGTCATCTCTTGTAATGTGGCATAGCGAGTGTCAAAAACACATCCTTGTCATCGTAAAACTGCGAGCTGCACTGCACAGAAGAGGGTTATCCAGGAGATGGTTTGCAATGGTCCCTAAGATTTATGCTCTATGTAATTGTCTTAATTTTTTCCTTTCAGCAAAGAGGAGTCAGAGGAGGATCAGGACTGCAGTTAGCAATTAAACTGTGTAATATCTATACCGGTTTAGCAGGCTGGTCCAAGAAAAGAGATTTCTCATGTTTGAAATCAGTTAATGTGCAAATTGCATTGTTTTTTCCTTCCACATTTTCTGTTAGTGGGTTGAAGTATAGACTGAATCAAAATGTCGTTACTGTGTGCCTCTTAACTACTACATTTTTAATGTGTCTTTTAGATGAGCTACTTTTGCCTCACATGAGAAAAATTGACGGTATGCTGAATGACAATAGGAAAAGGCTGCTCTCCAAGTTACGCTTGGATCATACTTTCAAGGTATTCTCTTTTAAATTCTAGGATTTTTAAAGTAGTGTTGTAACTAAGTCATTGAATGGGTACCATGTAGGCACAACTTAAAACCCAGATGGCAAATTTGTAGAAAATGAATATAGATTTCAAAGAGGTACTGTAAATTCAGTGCTTGTATGTGGCATTTGGAGAACATTTTGTGATGGAGGAGTTTGTATTGCAAAGGTAAAGTCCTGGTTTTACTCCCCATGGTTCATTCTCAAGCATTTTTTCTTTAAGCTTCTCAAGTTTGCCAAAAGAAAATCTGTTTCCTGTCCTTCTAGAGCTCTTGGTTAAGTGATTGTATTGCCTAAAAATCTTAAACTTTTACATCGAATAGCTATGCTGTGGAGCAGATGTCTGAACTTCTTTGAAGCAGAGAACGTGACCAGACTAGTTTAAATCCAGGACAGAGATACTCAAGAACAACTTATTTGTGTGCCCTTTCATGTATCTTCGGCATGAAAGGTTGAGAAAAGTGTGGTAACAAGCCCATATTACAGCAACTTTGCCATGGCAATAAAAAACAGGTCTGGATGTGGACAGGGAAGAGAGCAGCCGAACCACCTTAGTGAGAGAAGGTAAAAGGGTGGTGGTTCCTGCTGTTCCCACCCATCCTCCAAGCAACTGCAGATTTCAAAAGAGCAGTAAAGTGACTTGAGGTTATTTTCATTTATGTCTGAGAACTAGTTGTTAATGTCTGTAATTAGACTGATTATTTCTTCCTGTAACAGTTTTGAGACCAACAACAGTAAAGCAGATCTGTCTATAAATACTGTCAGACCAAACTTGCTCTTTGGCCGGTGTTTCTCCTGACCCCTTACACCCACAGTCCAAAGACACTTGGAGAACTCATTGTCTCTCTGTACTGCTGTGTGCTTTTTTTTTTTTTGAGAGCCATGTGAGGAGGGAGATAATACCAGAATTGACAGTTCTGCTTTTTCATCACAAAATCTTTAAAAGATCTTTTTTTTGCACAGCCTGTTCCTGGTAGGTCTTGTGGGACCCTAAGTGACCTTGTTTCAGGGATGAGAACATCATCAGCCAGTGAGCCTGCTTTAATTCATATGATTCTTTTTTATTATTAGTTTTGTTCTTAGTTATGCTGTTTTCCCAACAGCTGTACAATTTGTATACACTTGAACAGAATTTCTTGTGGCTTCTTCCTTACAGTAGGAAGACATGGGGAGTGCTGTGTATTTTCAAACCACATGCAGAGCCAGAGAGAGGTAGCATGTGTTACCTCTCCGTTTTTTGGTTTTTTTCACAGTAAGAGTTCTATGTTAATAGTTATTTCTACAGCTGCTTCTCTTAGACCTGTCTGTGCAGAGAAGATAGGCCACGTGAAGGTATGATACGTATTTGTAGAATTCTGGTTTCATTCATGGCACGCACAAAGTGAGAGGTAGCTTATTTTGGTTTGGTTTTTTTCCAGTTTAAGGGGAAAAAAGCTAATAGACTCTTCTGTAATATTCACATGTAATTACAGCTGCTATTCAGTTGGAGATCATAACTAACTTAAAAGCTTTGCTCTGTGTCCACTTCAGAAGCAGACTGTGATTCATATCTCTAAAGTTAGCTTAAGCCTGCATTTCGTTGTACAGTCTGCAAGAAGTTAATGGAGTTCTGGATGTAAGGAAGGGTTCTGCCTATGATGTCAACTGCGAGATAAGGAACCTTTCATGTTTGCCTTCTGGGATGATGGCACCAACTTGCACTATCCTTGGGTCAATATTCTGGACAAAAATCAAACGCCTATTTGTCATCATGTTTGTGTTGGTTAGGAAAATGTGATACTTGTAAAGATTCAGATTAATCTGAGGATTAGTACAGGGAAGTCTGCCTCTGTTCGAGCTTTGAACAGATGACTAGTTCAGATATGGAGCCGAATGAGGCACTGAGGCAAGTGAAAAACGTTGTTATGTTTCAGGAGTATCATTCAGTTTGAATATTTTTTGCTATTCTGCATTGATAATCATGGATTAATTTAACATTCTTTTTCTCTGGATGCAGTTAATATGGGATATTTTAGCACTGTACTATGAACTAAATCAGACACTGAAGATAGCAGTCAGTGTTTTGTAGTTTTGCCTGTAACATTCTTTACAGTTCTATCAGTTTATCACCTCCCTTGGTTTATAGCTTTTTGTAAGCTGAATTGTGTAAATTTAATTTGGAAATAACTATTACCATTTGATGTGTTTGTGCTCGCAAAGAGGTGGAAAATCACTGGGGTTTTCTTCTTCGTTCCTGTTCAGATTTGTCTGGTTCAGGTCAGTGGTCCAGCTGGGTAAACTGTTCTGGTTAATAGGAATTCTGCTAGGGAGAGAGGAGGCAGAAGCGGCCAAAAGCTCTTTGACACTCAGAGTCAGCCTTCAGGAAGGCTAAATAGTTTAAACCCGTTGAAGTTGTTCTTCCAGTTTGAAAGCATTGCAATGAATGTGGCATGTGGACAGGTTAGCTAGCCGAGGTCACTGCTACCACTGCTATCTGCTGCTGCTGTGCAGCTTTTCTGCAGCTTTGTACTGGGAGGGTTTCTTTATAAAGCAAAAACGTGTATGAAGTGCTAAGAAATTATAGACTGGGGAGGTCACTGAATTCCAGTATGGCTTGTTAAAAGAAAATAGAAAAATTCACAATAGTCTAAATGAGGTCTTTAAGCCGTAGTATTGATACATTTTTCCATATGCCTGGTTTTATCTCTCCTCCTAGAATATAATACAAAGATATGCTCATTGAACTTGAAACTTTTTTTTCAGGACGAGATTATATAGCATAACACAACTATTTCAAAGCAGCTGCTAGCATAGTGCTGAGTTTGTACAGCAAAGTTGTATTCAGATTGTCTCATGCAAATAAGGTGGAACTGAAGCTGGTAGAAATGCAGTTCACTCCCATGAGTGACACACTAATGTCTTAAAAAACTTGTGCTCTTTTGAACCAGCTGTCTATTTCACTGTGCGTAGGCTTTACTACCTTACAGATGTCATAAGATGCAATCAGTTGGTATTTTGCAAAAGGTGGGAAAAAACCTGTGAAGATATACAGGCGCAGTCCCTACTGCAGTGGGCAGCCTCTGCGTGCCTGACTAGGCATGAAGTACTTGGGTATCTCCATGTAGCTTGGTCTTGGAGATTCTTGAGTAGAAATGGAATGGAAAGCATTTTAAAAGGTGAAAATTGCCGGGTGGAACCTTTTTTTGCTCTTTCTAATGAAAGAATCACAGGTGATGATCTGAGATACAGTAAAAGGATCTTCTCATCCTGACGAATTATAGTACTGAGAACAGGTGGTCACGCTTTTCAAACTGTACAGGGTTGCTTGATCTGATAAAGACCTTTTATCAGGTCTTTGTGGAAGTGTAAATGGTTTTATAATAGGCTGCACTCTAACTTCTCAAAGAAAAGTGGCCAGTTTATCAGCAGTCTGGGTGGCTGGTCATTCTTCAATTTTTCCTAATCCTTTTTCTTTACATGCTCTCTTTAAAGAATGCTTTGGAAAACTTCCCTGAACTGACAGTGATCACTCGGGATTCAAAGACAAAAAGTGGAGGAACGTCTGTGTCTAAGATCAAAATGAATGGTAAAGCTTACAACAAGAAAACACTGAGGGCTTCTAAATCAACCACTAAATTAGCGCAGGTGAGTGAGAGGGTTTATTGCTGCCACTGTCTGATTTCTAATATGATAACCACGTTCTGTAAAATACTGCTTCATGTGTTAGAGTTTTTGGTAGATCTATCAAAATATAAAATCTTTGAGTGAGGTGCTTTATCTGTAACAAGGGAGTGTTAAAGAACGTGTAAAATGGTATATTAAATCACTGTTTTAACTTACCTGTGAAACAGTTATATTCCAGTAGAGAGACAAAATACAATAAAATTTGTCGTAATTATTCCCTTATTTAAGTTCTATGTTTATATCCAAATGCTCTCACCCAGTGTATTTATACAGGAAATCTTCTGTAGCAACTACTCAGGAGAGCGGGAAGGTAAAGTAGTAGTATGCTGCTTCCCTCACGCAGGCACAGTCGGTAGGTGTAGCTGGGTGAGAAGGGAGGGCTGAGCTCTGCTGTTGCTGTGCTGCGCGCCCGCTGTAGCATGCCAGTCAGCAGAGCCCTGCTAGCACCTCTTCTGCGTCTCTCGCCACCCGAACAAGGACACCTTCAGACCCAGATGTGGTAAAATCACTCTGTAGCTCATAATGATAACAGATTCTTAAACTTGCTGCAAAATCTCTGAAGTAAAGGATACAGTGGCTTCTAGATGCAAAATGAAACGTTAGTGTTAATACTGTAAAAACTGAGACTCGATATCACTTTAAAAAAAATCTAGTTCTTTTTTTGCTCCTTTCCTCATTTCCAATGACAGAATGAAGCTGTGTATCTTAAAAAGTTTTAAAAATTAATGTGATAACGCTCAAGATGTACACGTTGTTAATTTCCTTAGTATTCCTAGGGACCACTAGAACTAGATTTGCTAGGTACTGGCTTACACAGACTTACCTCCCAGGAGTAAACAGTGGCCAGACAATGACCTGTAAATACAGCCCACGCTCGTATTCCTTGCCAAAGCAAGTACTGGATAAGTATAGATCAGCTCTTCTGGAGCGCGTACTGTTTGCCTTTTTGCAATGCTACTCATCAATCTGGTAATGAATTCTTTGGTAATTAGAAGGAAGTGTGTTTCCTCCTTTAGACTTGTGGTGTGTTCATGAGGAAAAACCTAGTTTTGATAAAATAACTTGGTAAGGAAAGTGAAGATAGGAGATAATTGTGGTGTAATGTAAATTACAGCATACCAAAAGATGGCAAAACAGTTATTTGAATGAGGTACTCCATCTCTGAATTGCTGAAAATGAATTTGTTTACAGAAGAAAATATCTATCATATCTCTGTCTTGGAAAATAACATGAATTTACCTAAAATGACTGTTCTTTTTTCAGGAGTTTACGGTAGAACCAGAAAAAATACAGTTGTATTCTTTGTATCACTCACTCCATCATTACAAATATCACATATACCTAACGTGTAAAGAAGAGGTAAGTATCGTTCTCTTTGAGATACTTTACATTTATTGAGGGAATTGAGTCCAGCTAGAAGGACTGCTCTCTTCTTGAGAAATGGGTATGGATTGTGGCCTCCTCTTTTAATTAACTCTTTATGACAAAAAGGGTGTGCTGAGGACATATGTTGTCCCTAACGGGCACTGCTGCCCACAACATTCAGACATGAGGCTTACAAGGTTTGTGTGAAATGTTTCCCTCAGGATAGGTAAGAGTTCTTCACTGTTACACAAAATGAATGAGACAGATTTTTTTTTTTTTTTTTTTTTTTAACAAATCCTTGGTGGAAATATTCCAGGTAGCAGAAATGTGAGAGTTGAGGTCTGGCTCCGTTGTTAAGAAATGCATTTTGGGGTCTTTTCCTCTTGTTTTTAAAACTTAAAGGATTTCTTCCAAAGAAAGTTCATGTTCAGCTGGAGAATATTATAAAAATGAAAATTCTGGAATGCTGGTAACCTAACGTGTGTTATGTGTATGCATGTCTCTTTCCCCTTTTCTCTTTTTTCTGAATAGATTTCTTCTGTACAGAAGAAGAGTGCAGATCTGGGACAGGAAGAGATTGTGCAGCTGTGCATGAAAAATATAAAATGGGTGGAGGATCTTTTTGAAAAGTTTGGTGAACTTTTGAATCGTGTCCAGCAGAAATGCTCGTAACAAAAATGTATCCCAAATCTCATATTTTTCTACGGCACTAACCTGATGGAACAGAAAGCTCAGAGGGAAGCTCTGATTTCTTTTAAAAGGCCAGACTGCATTTTTGTTCGTAGCCATTTTTATTTCTCTTTATGGAACTCTGTGCCTTGGCTCTTGCTAAGGAAAGTGATGCTGCCAAGGAAATCAGTCCTTTGGAGGTGGAACTAAATGTAAACCTAACCACATTTTTAACCTGAAGAATTATTTTCTATTTTGTAACTATTGGATAACTTAGTTTTATTTTCAGAAACGTTTTTGACAAGTGAGAAAGCATGCACTACATATACTTTTATTGCTAAAAAGATAACAACACTTAAAATACTACAGGTTTTTCCATCCCCAGCTACACAACAGAAAAATCTGCGCTGGGGTGAACTAGTTTTTACATGTCTGGCCACCAAATTTAGAGTTTTGTACAGTTTGTGAACAGAGCTGGAGTGACATCAGTTTCTGCATACGTGTATTGCCATCATAAAATCCAGAAATGTCATGATGCTTTACGGACTCTTTTTACTATTGCCGTGTTCAGGAAACTGAACGTGGAGTTGGTGCAATCCTATGACTGCTTTTTGTGTCAAATTATATTGTAATGAAAGACAATGACCTTAACTATTTTCCCTGTTCTGAAGAAAAAGATATTTTCCTTTATACAGTGTTTTTCTTTTGGAAAAAAATTTTCAATTGTACATTTTATCTCACTAATAGTTGTATTTTTCACAGAGAAAATATTGTGGTTAAAATTGTTTCATGTATCTTTGTAATACACTTTCCATTGTCTTCAGTAAATCCTATTCATTTATATGTTGATTTCATACTGTATACTATATATCTTGAGGTAACCCTTTTGTTTATACAGGTTTGCTTCAGTGTTAACCAGAATAATGCATACTAGACTAGTTTTGCTTTAAGTGTAGTTGTGTTAGACACTGCAATTATTTTCTGATACGTGAAAATAAATTTCTTACTAAACTAGCACTTGATTAACTGGGAGTTTAAATGAAGAGCAACTAGACTTTATCTTCGTCAACAAAGATTGATGATTGAACAGACTACGTGCAGTGTTAAACACAGCTTACATCATTGTTTGTAGAACTGGCAGTTGCAGAGCTGTTCTCTTTTTGGTGCCTTTCAAGTCTTCAGACATCTGTGTAGCATTTTTTTCCCCTCCAGTTTAAGTTAGTAGTGCCGCTAGTCACCCTCAGACAATGAATGTAATGGGCTCTAATCAGGAGAACCTTTTCTTTAAATTTGCCAACAGAATGCCTTACCGAGTCATTCAGAATGGATACGTACTCTACCGGCGTCCTAAAAAAACGGTCATGTTGGTCTTTTTTCAGATAATGTAGAAAAAAATTCATTCCTTTATCCTTTCACTGCCACTTAGTGCCTTAATTTCAGCCAAGAAAGCGGGGTTCACTATTCATTGGCCAAATGAAATAATGTTCATTGCCATGTGACCTTTTTTCCTATTATTTGTTTTGATCCTGTTTAGTTGTTAAATATTCATTAGACCTTAGAACTATAAAGAGTTTAATGAATAGATGTGAAAATGAGATTATTTGATCTTGAGTAATCAAATAGAGGTTTGAATATTAAAGTATGTACAGAATTTTAGCTGATTAGTTTTAGAACCTTGTAGGATGTTTACTATATTTCCAAAGCTTTTCATCTTTTAAAAGCAATAATTCTCCTTCACAGTTTGTACACAGACTACAGTGAACAGAAAAGGGTATGTGCCATTGCCTTTTTTAAAGCTGCTTCGTAATGGTTTTGCTTTAAAAAGGGAGGTCACCATCACGTTAATAGATGCATCGTGCTGCTGCTGTGTCTACAATAATCGAGCACAGGGAGAGGGGTTTGGGTTTAGGAAGAATGTGCAGATTGTTGCAGCAATCATGAAACTAATTCATTTTCGTGGTGAAAAGAAGGGTAGCCACAGGGTTGAAGAGTTGCCGTTGTTTCAGTTGTGTTGTGTTGAATCTGGTAGGAGCTAGGGTTTATGTGGTGAAACCAGACAGCAAGTTGCCAACACTGAGATAGCAATCAGCTAAAATTAGTTTAATGTAAATATGCCCACTGGAGATATAGTAGAAACGTGCCTGGTATACTCTTTAATCGATAGTGGGGGGTCCCAGATTTACTTAGTGTCTTCCCTTATTGGTGGGGGTGGTTGGCAGTGTGTGTAGATTCACGAGAGGTGTTTGCTTGCCCAGGCAGAGGACGGTTGTGACGTTACAGTGGTGTGCACAGCACAGTTTGGGAATTCGTGATCTGTAGTTTTAAAAACGATTAGGATGCAGACTGAGGGAACAATCAAGTTGGCTCCTTGATGGTATAGTAAAGAGCTCGGTCAGTCTCTGTGTCTCACACATCCCTGCCTAGTATGATTATGAAGCAGCTAATTGAGAGAGGTCTCTGGGCTTTCTGAATTGCTTCTATACTGCTATATACTGAAGTATATACTGTATGCTTTAGGTTTTTGAATCTGGAAGTAGCTTTGGGAAGCCACTTGTTTTAATCCAAGTCCTTAGAAGCTGAAAAAAGAAATGAGAGGCTCTTGGAGGAGCTTGTCCCTATTTAAAAAGAAGGTAATTTTAGCAAACAAAACAAAAAACCAGCCGGGATGCTCTGCACTGCCATAGAAGGTAACCTGGCTTATTTTTGACTGTATATTCCCAAGGCCAGTTAAACAAGCACTGTGCCTGTAGAAGACAGGAAAGACATGTCTTGAATAAAAGTAACCACCCCGGGCTATTTAAGATTAATATAATGGAGCTTCCATCTTTGTCTTGGGCTGCAAAAATAGTGGCTGGATTATTAATTTACCAAATTAGAATAAGTAAAAACATGGAACTCTCAAATCTGTTGAAAGATCATAAGTCAAAATACAGGTTTGTTAGTGGGATTGAATAAGTTTTTTATACTGAAGCAAACTTAGAAAAAAGTCAATGTACAAATTATTTTTTTGCACAAATACTTTGTTTTGTTGCATTTTAGATGATCTGCACCCACACCTCCCAACTTTTTTTTTTCTTTCCCTTGAAGTAACAGTGAGGTCTCCATCCCTTAACATCTGACAGTGGAAATTAAGCACTCATTTAAATGCCAGAGAAGATGCACTAGGAAGGAACAAGACTATGAATTATCAAAACAGAAATTAAACTAATTGCATAATGAAATATTTGGTTTTATATTCCACTGTTTTTTCCTTTAGTATGGC
>NW_010429831.1:0-8933 GCF_000710305.1 Buceros rhinoceros silvestris | reverse complement strand
GGGTTTGCTTTTATTGACATACAATATTTCTCTTAACGGCAAGTTTTCTTTGAGATGCTACTTCCAAAGTTTTGCTAGCAAAAAATCAGAGACAAAATTGGATTGAGAAACCATTTCTGAAAATGGCTAAGGGCTTTAGGGTCTTTGAAGTTCTATGGCGTGTATTGTATTCATGTATTGTCGAAATGAAATACTACTTTTTAAAAAGTCAGATCTTACAGGCTGTCTTCCAAGTAAATGATTTCCATAGGGAAATATATTTTAAATATTATTTAAATATTTACTACTATTTAAAACAATTTTAAAACAGAAAAGCTAGTACTACAGTCACAAAATGTCAGTGTGTCATCAACCATTTCCTGTTTTGTTGCCAACACTTGACATTTGGTCTCTCTTACCTTATTACGTAGCTGTGCATTACGCAATGCACATTCTGCCATATCTTATTGTTTAAGCTAATATTAACATGTCTTTGGTAACAAATGCATGTTTTTCTGCGTATTACTCTGCATATGGCCAAAATGAAGCTAGGGCTAATTAAGAGACACTTTATGCTTTCTTAGTCCAGATTTTCAGGTGGTCCGTAATACAATGTATGGAAATGTGAAAAAGGACAGTTTTGTACCATTCATGATGTTATTAACTAAACCCATTAAAGTGAAAACACTTTTTAAACAAAAACCTTATAATGCTTAGTCATTTATTATTAAGATATTAAGTCTTGAAAATTTAGATTGTTGGGAAAAAATTGGCAATTTAGACTCTGTTTTTTATCTCTATATGAAGAAATATGGTTCTAGGCTTTGTTTGGAAAAAATACTTTTTTCCATTGTATTGTATGAACTGAGCATGTCTGGTTGTTTTTTTACATTTTTGGGTTCTAAATATTCTGAATGAATTTTCACGATACATCTGCCAGGCCTTAAATGGATGTGATGAGTGAGAAGCCAGACCCAAGGGGTGAGAGAGAGACTACTGCTGTGATTCAGACGTTCTTTACCTGGACTGTTTTCTTCTGTTCTTTTTCTTGCTAAGCGAGAGTATCATCTCTGTGTACCTGTGGGAAGATACGGTGTTCTAGAGGGTTTTGCAGTCTCTCTCTCTCTCCCTGCCCCACAGAGGGCTGAAGTCCCATGATGTAGGTGTTGGCCATAAGATACCTGGTAGGGCTTCTCTGAGCCACTTGCTTGCAGAAAGAGGTGAATCTGCAGGGCTGGAATTTTTTTTTTTTTTATGGTTCGTGTGTAAGAGTACTTCCCAAACCAGGATGAGTATAAAATGAGGTATTTGCCCATGGAATTGATTATTGCTCTCCAAGAAACACTTTGGGAAGCCTGTAGGCACAGAGAATGTCCCACAGCAGTGGCTGAAGCTTTTGATACTGCATTCCAGATACAGGTTATAATTTATGAAGGTTATTTGAAAAAAAGAAAAAAGGCAAGAAGCTGAATGTGTGCAGCTTTTTAAGAGACAGCAGCTCCTGCTATCAGCAGTTTCTTGGTGAGTATCTTAGGCAATCAAAATAACTTGTTCTGCATTAGATACTTGCCTCTCCTACAGAAAACCTAACAAATCTCCATTTCATTTTCAGAAACTAAGGAACAGAAAACTGTCTTAAAATCCTTTGAATTTGATCTCTTGTAAGAACACAGCAATAAATACAGAGAACAAGCTATTTATAAAGGAGAAAAATGAAAGGTGAGTCAGGGAAAATGACAGACAGAGTACAGCTTTGCAAATTCTATCTCATTTGTCCTGGGTATGTCTTAGGTTCCTGCTTTCAAAAGTTTCACTGGACTATTTCTTTTCTGTTAGTGTGTTTTAGTTTTAGTTGGGTTTTGATGGCTTTTTTTAGGTACCTGAGACACAAAGGGTAGAGGGAAGTAGCAGTGACAGCAATGCCCATAAGCAGGACTGAAGGAGCAGTTAAGGCCCTTCGTTTTAGGAAAAACGGACCCAGAATAAGGTAGGATGGTCCACAGGTATGTGACGGTTCTACAGGAGAAATCTAAGGGAGAAGAAGGGTGGGAAGTCGAAAGAAACATGTCAGTCAAGTGTCGGAGGACATTGGAAAGGAAGAGGAATTTGGAAGGAGTGAGGCTAGGGGAGCCTTCAGGGTAGAGGTAACTGAGGAGCCAGGGGTGTAGGAATCAGAAGTGGTGCTGGTTAGGAAATTGCTTCAGTTAGGCAGGCTGCAACATACGCGTGGCTGAAAAGGAAATGACAAGCCAGCAATGGGATCTGGTGGCAGGCAGACGTTGCTAGCAGAGGGTCCAACCTGAGGGCTGTTAGCATTTTTCCACACACAGCGACTTTATATGATTGAGACTAGTCCTAGTTCTGCCTTTTGTTTTGCTGTAAAAAAAGTGTTTTCTTCAGTTTTGAAAGGCGTAGATGCCAATGTGTCTCCACACAGCAGCAGTGGTTTCTCATTGCCTCCTGTAATAAGCCATCCTGCTTCAGTTGTCCTGTATTGTCAGTGTTCAAGCAGGTATGAGGAGAGCAAAAGCTGTTCTAAGAAGTGTTTGTCTTACAATCATCTGAGTCAAGAATTTTTATTTTTGTAGATGAGTATGTGTATGGTAAGCATATATGGAAATAGCCTTTAGAAGGGGGGCATTCAAGAACGTGCTCGTTCCTGAGACTAGGAGTACTCTGAAAATGTGTGAATAATGATACTAGCAGTAAACGAAACGGTGAAATTTCCATCTGGTGTGCAGTTGATACATTAACGTTAAAATACTGTAACTGAATCCTAAGGGAACATGCTGAGCAGTTAACTATTCGTCATATAGTTTGTGTAACAGCTTTAAAATCGGAGTGTTTATCTTCCTTTAGACGCACTGGGATGCTGACACACAGCAAAATTTTAATTGTGGATCTGATCCTGTGTGTATGATAAATACAAAATGCTGTGGTTATGTTTTCATAGGTGTTTTTGGCTCATTATTATTAAGTCTGTCGTTATTCTACATGTGGTAACTTGTTGCAAGCTCTGAGGGTATAAGGATTTAGATCTGTTCTCTAAGTAAAGCAGCTTTGGTGGTTTCTGAAGCCTCCCAGGTTTTTGTTGTTGGTCAGCATGTAGAAATGACTATCCCTTCACAACCTTCATAACAGAAGACAGTAAGTGAATGCTCTTTATTTGCTTCAGTGCAAGGTCCAGCAACTTTGTTTAAACAGCCAGAGACAGAGTTTGACAACAGACTTTGCACTGTAGGAGCTTTGTGTGTTCTGTAAGAATCCAAGTGTCGCAATCCTGGAACCAGCTGGTTAAAAAACAAGAATGCTTGCCCAGGGGTTGTTACTTTCTCTTTGACACGAACTCTGCAAGTTCTCTTTGAGTTTTAGTGGGGTAGCAAGGCTATCTGCAGGGTGCTTCCAGGGCCATTTTCCCATCCTAAACTGTGGCCCTGGCAAAACGTGGCATAATTGAGTTTGGTGGCCCCACTACATTGTACAGTAACACAGGAGGTGAATGACAGATTCCCGTTTGTAGCGCACCTAAGCACTAAGACCGATCCTCTGCTCTGGAACGCAGGCCTTGCATTCAGTGTAAATAAGATTAGTACGTAGCCATTTTCTGAAGAAGTCAAAACAGGGTCAAAATCAGGAATTTGGTTATGCTTAGCAAATCCATTTAGAGTTCTCACTTCTCCCCCCTTTATCTGTCAACACCTTCTGTCCCATTAAGCTGGTGCCACTAGTGTCCGTTTACTCTGGGAGTAGGGACGTGAAATGTGTCCGTAGTACCTCAGTATAAGTTACGACCCCGTCACGCTTCAGCTGGAAGTCACTGCTCGTTCAGCTGGACCTCCCCAGGCTCTCCACTGTTGTATAAACTGGTGAGAGCTGCTCTCCCAATCCTTTGTGAACTTGCCTAAAGCCGCTTTCAGCAGTAACGTCAGTTGGTGTTTGGTTGTGGGTGGCACTATACAGGAGTTCACGTTCAGTCGGTTACTGCAGCTCCCTGAGAAGTGGAAACGCCCAGCGGGGCAGGTGGTAACTGTCAGGTATTTGTGTCTGATTGTACCTGCTCATTCTGGTTGGACAGGTTTCTGGTCTGTAGATGACAGTGAGTCTTTACATTTCTGTGAGGAGTCTTTATCCAAAGAGCGTTGCTAGGACCAGGCCGTCCCGCGCACCTTTAGGCATGCTGAGATCAATCTCTGGTTATAATATATGTAATGGTTCTTGAGACTCCCAGGAAACTTCCGCAAAAGTGGAAAAATCCGTTTAAGACAAAACTCCTTAGTATTTATGAAGACTGAGCAGCAGAGCTTTGTCCCTGTGTTTTTGGTGACAGCGTTAGTAGTCTTTGCCCCCAGACGCTTCCTCCAGTAATTCCGGCTCTGCCTGGCTCCCGTCGCATGGGTTCTTGCTCGGTGCAGCGTGTTCCACCGGAGGTCAGTGTGCACCAGCGCAGGCTCGGCGTGCTGCCTCCTGCCCTTCATTTGCCATTGCCCTGCTCGACCCGGTCCCGCCGTCACATTGGTATTCCAGCCCAGGAATGGAAGAGTGCGCTCCCGAACAATGCACCCTTTGACGATTCAGTCAGTCTTCCAGAAGCTTCTGTCCTGGGAACTCGTTTATTGTTCCAGTCTGTTCAAAGCTGCAAGGGTGGAATCCTCACAGATCTCACATCAGTCTAAAATACCGGAGTTTGTGCTCTGGTGCCCTTGCCCAAGCAAGAGCGCACATATAAGGAGCCTCTCTGCGGTGGGGCAGATGTGGCTGGCGTGGTGCCAGGGTGAATGTGCAGGGTGGCACCACTGCATCCCACAGAACCTACTGCCCTATCGTCTTTCTTTAGTTCAGACAGAGATGGGAAATTGCGACTAAACAGGGTGAACCTGTGCATAACCTGCTCTGCATCGTAAGGGAGGCTGTCAGTCCTCTCCAGCCCACGGAGTTCAGCCCCCAGCAAACCACTCGTGCTCTTTAAGACAAAGAGCAGAACAAGTTCCTTGGTAATAAGGCAGTTTAACTGCGGGAGCTCTTTCAGCTTCCTTCCTATCTGTCTAGCATATCAAAGAGAATTTTGCAGTCCCATATTGTATGAATGGCTGTTCATTTTCTCAAATTGGAGATTAATAGAGGTGGAAGAGAGATTTCTGATTTTTATAGGACTGTTTCACTATTTAAAAAGATGTGCTGGACTTTGTATCTTTATGCAGTGAAACAGAGAAGATTTGATAATGTTATGATAACTGTGACTTGAAAAAATAGTAATTTCTGTAACCGAAGCGGTTGATTTTCTCTTATGTAAGTATCTTTATGTGACAGTGAACAATATATCAAAATTTGATTTGTCTCATCATTTGTGAATGGAATGGAGCAACATTTTAAGGGTTACTGTTTAAAATGTTCTCCTTTCATCAGCTTCAGCACTGCAGTGAATACAAGCATTGTTGATATTTAAGTGGGAAAAAACCAGAAGAGTGACTGTTCTAAATAACTGGCATATTTTTCTGAATTTTTAGGGTAATTATTAATGGCTATGTTTTTTCAGAAGCAGCCATAAAGATTGGGTTCAGTAGATCCTTGTGATTATGGCAATAAAACTTTATGTATGTATAAATTTAAGCTGTGTTGACATACACTTAATCTTTAAAGCTTATTGTTACAGGAAGACATCTGAAATGTAAAGAACGAAGTTGAGAGTGCGCCTTCTGTAGTCTGACGAGATTGAGATGTAGGATTAACATTTGCAAGGCAGAGGTCTGTGTTAATCCTGCAGAAAAGCGGGATCTAAATTCTTAGAAATTGGATAGTATTCTGCAGAAAGAACTAAAAATTGACAATGAAATAAAGAGGGATTACTGCAGAATACTATCCAGTTTCTTATTTTCAGAAGAATTTCTTGCTTTAAGAACATTTTGTTTTCCAGGTTTCCAGTTTGTTCTGTTTATCTAAAAATTCTGAAATGGAAACAGCCTTTTTCCTTTTTTTTTTCTCAAGAATACGTAACATTTCCTGATCACATAGCCAAGCATTGATCTGCCGTAGATGGAACAGCAGCACCCCATATTTTCTAGTAATATGCCTCCATCTTTTTTTAAGCAACATAGCCTCCAGCTTTTGTCTTTCCGATAATTATACTGAAAGACTTTAATCACACAGTCATTTTTTACTTTGTAAGGTCTCATATTCAATTATATCTCCTTCACTTGCCCGGAATACCTGGAAATTAGAGGTGCTCTCAGGTCCAAGTGCTGGTTGCTGTCCAGCTTCCAAGTTCGTTAGGGCAGAAGCTAGACAGCGCTTTACATAGAGGCGTGCATCCGTTTCTCATGTGCGATGGTACGAGTTTCCATTTTGCCTTCTCTCCTCCCGTGATCAGAGAGGACCTCACTGTGGTCCTTTATCATCATCTTTATCCTCGAGCGAGCGCCTAATTGAAGTAAGTTAATCAGATCCTGAGCAGCAGACATGTAGCTGTTGAATTAAATACTCATTCTGCTGTGTGCCTCTAGTTAAACCCTACAGTTCTTACATGAGACTCAGAAATTCTCGAAAACTGAAGTTTGTAAATTCTTCAGAACACTCTCAATCCTACTGTAGTTAGTAGCAGTATTTCTGGATGACCTGGAAATAAATCAAACTAGGTTTTTCTTTTCCGGTTCCTTCCCATAAAAGTTCTTTATAACAGTTCCAAGGGGTCTGACACAACTGTACAAATTAGGACTCAGCGGCATAGTTTGTTTAAAATACATTTTAGTCACAGTAACTAGATCACAAAACTGTTGTTCTGTGCGACTTCATGTAACATTATTGGGGAGCCCGCAGTGAAGCTTTCCCGTCCCATCAGACCTCCTTGGCGGGTGCTGGTGCTGCTCGCAGTCTGTCGTGCAGACCCGCATGCTCCAGAGCAGGGTTTGATGAATTTACCTGCAGCACACGACCCCTGTCTTTTGCAGTGGAACTGGTTTTGGAGCAAGGTTTCTGTTCTGATGCGTGTAGGAATGCCACCAAGTTGGTCCTGAGTGATTGGATTAATGAATTATGTTAACTGTGTCTTTGTAACGTAATTGGTAACATAATTTGTCTTTTGTCTGGCATTCTCCTGTGCATCCCATGTTCAGCTTTCTGGAGGTTGATTTGGGGGAAGAACTGTGGAAGGTGAAGCCAAACTGCACTTTCATCCCAAGATCTTTCCGTCACAGTCTCAGGAATTCCACCAGCTGAGAACCACCATACTGACTGCATGAGGTTGAATTCTTTAAAACGACTGTACAAATAAATTACTTAATAATTACATTAAAGTATATCTGTGCTTTAGGAAAACATTTTATAATAACATCATAAGAAATACTAAAAGACCTAGAGCATTTTTCTCGTCCTTTGATACCAGATACTCTTTGACACCAACCAAGAGCTGCCATCTGCCCATGGAGAAACTGGTGCATTACGGTTGTGGTTGCTGTGGGGAGACATGAAAGCGGAGGCAGAAATCCAGGGTCGACACCTGGTCACCTAGTCCTAAAATACAAGAATAAAAATCTGACACCCTTCTAGATTAGCAGCTGACCGGGCATTAGCTGTGGTTCCCTGTAGTATTCTCTGATGAGAGGTTAAGGACTGTTGTTGTTAGCTGATGGGACACCAGCTGTTTGAAAATGTTTGTGGTTCTGAACTCTCTCAAGATTATGGTGAACCATTGCAGAATGATTGACTGCATCACTTTATTTCAACAATTATGCAAAAATAAATTATTTTTCTTAATGTTGGAACTCAGGCATTCACGGACGTGCAGTTAATATATTTTGGCAATGCATCAAGAAAGTCTAGTGTCAAACTACTGCTAAAATAGGGAACAATAAAATAATGCATCTTGGAAATCTCCCTTGACACATACCTTTATATTTTTTATTAGGTTCTTAATGGCAACTGTCAAAACAGACACCTGTGACTCAGACCTATTTTTTACTGTCTTCCCTTTTTCACCTCAGAAAGAAATCTCTGTTTGTCCCTTCCTATTGTTGAAAAACAGTGTGAACTTCCATTTTTGAAGGCTAGCATTTTCCTGCAGTTTGAATAGATCCTTTTGTCTGTGGCCTAGGCCCAGAGACTTGAGACTTGCCTGCAAAACTTTACAAGAACTTCCCCTCCCAGAACTGCATTATCAGATACTGCTCTGGCAGTGAAACTCGCAGAAAGGTTTGTTTGCCACAAGGTTGTGGCAGCTAGTTCCCTGTACCGATTTTTTATGGCTTTTTTTATTCACTTGTGTACGATGAACAAACAAGTGTGACAAGTAAGGATGGAAGGCGGCTAACCTGGGCTTCACAGGTCGCAGCTGCCCTGCAGTTGTTGCATGAGCCCAGGGAACAGGCTGCAGGTTCCACAGGGGAGTTTGTTTTCCTAAACTACCACCCAGTAGCGCAATAATCTGAGAACTCGGTTAATTTTTGTTACTTGGTCTTTAAGGTACATTATATACTTTTGAGTTTGTGTATCGGGGGGAGTAATTTGGCTTTGTGTCTGCTCCTATTGAAATCAGTCCAAAAGTATGATTGAATTTTACGTGGTTCTAATGTATTTTCATTAAGAATCATCAAAAGACTCCGTACTCCAAATTGTGTTGGATCTTTCAGCAGTTTCCTGCAGGCAGCAGAAGAAACCTTTACTACTCTGAAAGTCAGTTTATTACTTCATTCCAATAAAAAATGCCTAATGCTGTAATAAACAGCTCATATAAGACATCAGAGGAAAATTTCAACCATATGAGGTTGTTGAAGCCACGCAGACCACGAAAAGCGTTGACTTGTATGAGGCCTGTTCTCGAGTAAACTTGAAGACATGGAGCTGACCGCTTTGATGTCTGAAATCCCCCCGGACATCCCGGGGCGTTTGGCATCCCGTGCTCTGGCAGCGGGGTGCTGCGGCTGGGGGCGCAGTGCTTGCGGCTCGCCAGGGGAGCGCCGCGGAAC
>NW_010429830.1:766-1914 GCF_000710305.1 Buceros rhinoceros silvestris | reverse complement strand
ATGCGTTTCGTCAAGGAGGCAGCTCCCGACTGCGCTTCCCTCCGGCCACATTAGTTCTTGGGCACCAAAAATAAGTGGTCACTGAAAGAACAATGCAGAGACTCCGCGATCTCCCAGAATAGTCCTCATCGGGGGATTCACAATTGGGAGTTTTATCAAATAAAATAAACCCTTCAGACCCTTCCCCCTTCTCTCCTCCCTTTAGCCACTTTCAGTCCCTGCTTCACCCCATCCAAACCTG
Source organism: Buceros rhinoceros silvestris (assembly GCF_000710305.1). Taxonomy (NCBI): domain Eukaryota; kingdom Metazoa; phylum Chordata; class Aves; order Bucerotiformes; family Bucerotidae; genus Buceros; species Buceros rhinoceros. Next base: position 1,673 of record NW_010429830.1, on the reverse strand, counting down.
CTCCAGCATCGCCACCTTCTCCCTGTCCCCGAGTTCTCCCCAGTCCTGGTTGTTCAGCCTGGGCTTGGAACACGATGCCGTGTCGGAGCAAGCAGGTGCCCAAAACACCCAGGAGACCTTGGAAACAAGGGCTTAGAAATGAGCCCTTGGAGGGGAAAGGAAGGAAAATGTTCCAAAGAGCTCCAGAAAATTATTTCCCCCACCCCCACCCCGCCCTCGTTCTTTGTTTTCAAGTCACCCAGAGACAGTCCAGATTCTCCTTTGGGAAACTGGGATGGGATCAGACCAATTAGAGAGTAGAAGAGACAACACAACCCCCGAATTCTAGAAAACAGAGCTCTACAGGCAGGAAATGACATTTACTGGTTGGTTTGCAAGACTTTTCTGCCCACAGGCGGAACACCCCCACGAGGATGTTCAACCCCCATGAGGCACCTATCGGAGCATCCAAATATTTGGGATTTATCCGCATTTGGTTTCTCTGGAGAGAAAAACTGCTTTAGATTCCCCCTGTGAGCACACGGGTGATTGGGACACATGGTGGGACCTGAGCAGGGACCGTCCCACCACCATCTGCTCCCCACAAACCCCATCTTGGTGTCTCCATGTGCTGCCTCAGCCAGAGCAGGGAGGGAAAACCCCGGGGAGATCCGTCGGGATTATTTCCTTTGGGAGAACCAAACGCAGGAGGGGCTGAGGCATCTCGACACGCAATGACATCTTTGGGTTAAGGTTCCAGTGAGGATTTCTGGAGCTGAGCTGACAAAGCCAAGCAGAAAAGAGCCATTTTCCCATCCTTTAAATAGCTCTAAGGCCCTATCAGGTATTGGGTCCTTCTGAGAAAGGCCAATGGGGCTGTGGTTAACAGGGTGAAACCAGAACGTTTGAGACGTGAAGGGGAGGGGGT
>NW_010429830.1:0-289 GCF_000710305.1 Buceros rhinoceros silvestris | reverse complement strand
GGCCCCCCCCCCCCCAGGGCAGAAGCCTCAAACACCAGCATTTCTCAGCACCCGGGGCTGCTTCTGGGGCTCAGGCAGCAGCAACTGCTCGGGGGGTGTCGGGATTTGGGATGCTCTGAGAGCTCCCAGAGGTGGGAAAACAAAGGTGGATGGGGAAGGACGGCGCTTCCAGCCACCAGCTCGAGGGAGGAGCCCTGGTGGGAGCTGAAACCTCCCAGCCGGCAGGTAAAGGACAGGGCTGCGTTGAGCAACCGGAAGAGGAGGGAGAGCAGGGGAGTTGCCTGGGTTT
>NW_010429829.1:45686-51334 GCF_000710305.1 Buceros rhinoceros silvestris | reverse complement strand
TTCACAGCGCTCCCATGCGAGACGCTCCCGCCGCCGTTTGCCCGTAGCGCATCCGCAGGAGCTGACGGCCCGGCGTGGCGAGTGCTAGCGCTTGGCGAAGGACGCGGGAGCGCTGGTGCTGGCGCTAGGAGCGAGGGTCAGAACCGCCTGGTCCGCTGCCAGCTCCGGGAGACGTGCCTGCCCGCTGAAGAAGCTACTGCCCTCCAGTGTGAATGCGACGAGGAAAATCACTCATCAAACATAACTGACAGGACTTTACTCATTTCTGTAGGGCACGTTTTCCAACGCCATCCTACAGGAGGCAGTACTGAAGCTAGTACCGTATATATGTTGTCTACATAATCTTTGGAATTCTAGAAACTAACCTAACTGAAGAAGGAAATGACGGGATTACCTGGGACATCTGCTGAAGGCCTGTGCGTTGGGAGCTGCACGGCTGCGGTTTTGTCTGTACTGAAAAAGATGCTGCAGGGGGGCTGCAAAACGCAGAACACTTCAGCTGCTTTTCTTTTCCAAACTAGCCCACTGGAGAAACAGCAAGAAGCTGACTATCGCGAAATGCCCAGCAACCACAGTATCGAAAAGGGTCCGTGGAATTGGTATTTCATTCATACCCTGAAGGGAGCTCACACGCCCAAACGAGTCCAGAGGCTTGACGAAGCTGGACAGGGAGTAAGCAGCCGTACAAAAGCAGCACAGAGCTTCAGTGAGAAGCTGGCTGAACAGCGAGAGGAGAGATGAAACGGAGGAAGAGCTCCTCCTAGTGTAGTTGGCCTTTAAAAATTGTCTTGAAAAATGTAAGTCACAATTGAGAAAAGCTGAACAGGGGAAGGGAAAGGATGTCTTGCTGGGGTTTAGTTTCAGTGGAAACAGAAGGGCGTAACCATAGTTTAACCCTCAGGGACTACTATTTCCTGCTTGGTATCGGGGTAGGAGGAGCCCTACCTTCTTCCTGCTAGAGGAGCAGGGAAAAGGAACATTGTCTTGAAGACTTTCTTCCCTCCACAAAGGCAGCAGGGCTTCCCTTTCACCTCCAGGCCAACAGGCTTCCTTCCCATCTTCTACAAAAACCAGAATTAAACCAGATAATCATTTTGGGATGTTGAGCAAGGCAAGCAAATCTTAACCAGCCAGGTAGTTTAGAAGATTTGTGAGCAAAACCAATATACCCTGTGGCCTCTCCTGGAAGTTTTTTTGCATCTCATTTCTCAGTGGAGTCATGACTGTTCCACTCCTTACTTCTCAGATATGCAGATACACCTTTAAAGCTACTGCCAAATAATCGTGCATCATCTTCTCTGTGCAACTCCAGAAAGGTAATATTACATATCCAGAGGATAATCAGAAGAGTTCACATATGCCCAGTCACCATGAACGTTTGGAAGCAGCAACACGGCAGGCAGCTCCACAGCTTCCATGTGTTTGGCTAGGACAGCAGTCACTAGGGAGTCCGGGCCCTCTGCAGACAGCTCTGCTGTGTGACCGCGGTCAAGCCCCTTAATGATAGGGTGTCTGTTTGGGTGTGTGTTTTCCTTCTCAGTTTTGGTTTTACCTATTCAGACTGTAAACAGAATAATGCTGGCCCAATAGACTTATGTTTCGGGCATGATACAGCCGAGAGCTCCTCTAGTTTAAGCCTTTATCTGCCCCTGGAACTCATAAGATGGGATTAATAAAACTAAGATAATTGCTTTATAAGAACTGAGCTTCACTACATTAATTTAAAAGGTCCTTTAAACTGGCAACTAAAGCAAGACTTACAGAAATCCAAAGCATAACAGCAATAACAAAGGAAGTCTCATGGAAGCAGAGTGGTCTAACATCAAACAGGCCAATTACAATAAAAAATGGAATGGCGATTAGCTTGCTAAGGGGCAAGCCAAAAGGAACAGAGTCTGATTTGAAGGGCACAGGATGAAATACTTAGCAGTTCTTATCCAGATAAATACTCAGCAGTAAGTAATTCTGCAAGCCGCTGGAACCGAAAAGATAATGGCAACATTTTTCATTTCTGCAACAAAATCCACAGAAAAGTTTCTTCCTCAAACCCAGGACAGCCTTTTGTGAGCATCTTCAGATAATATTCTGGAACATTTCAGATCATTCACTGAATTACTAACAAGGCATCGCCTCACTGATTCTGACTACAGTCCTCAAGTTTATTACTATTTTCCAGCTATCAATTCTTACTTTAAAATTAGCAGTGTTCCCTTTCCACTATGTAAGGAAAGTGTCTCCCCAAGAGTCTGCTGTAGGAGAACACAGCACCAACTCTGACTCAGAGGGTTAATCCAGATATTCAGAGCAATTCCCCACCTTATGCTTGCAGACTAGTGTCTAATTAGTCTAATATGTTCTTACTCTTGGGGTTATCTACTTGATGCCTACCACATTCTGTAAAAATAAAACCACTCATGAGCTCCCAAGACTGGAAAGCGATTATAGACCAGCCCAGGCTTTGCTGGGCCTGAGAGGTTGCTCTCACATAACAGTACACAAAGGAACCGCCAATGAAATATTCTCTCTGTTGCTGTCTTCCCAAAGGAGATGGAGATTTACTTCCAACCCTTTGAGGTTCCTCCATCTCAAAAAAAGGGAATTTAAAGGATTTCACAAGGAGGCCAGTACTCTGCTTAAAAATGTTTTATCTTCCATGCCATCTATACCAGCACAGCTTTAGAAAAGCTACTTCATCTGAGACTTTCCCAGCTGCATCTGCTCCAGGGATGGCATAGAGGGAAAGGAAAACTATCTTTTTGTTGTTTCTACAAGCTGCTCAGCACAACCTTACTGTAATCATTGGCTATAACAAGCAGATCAAGGACAACAGACCTGTGAAAAATTAGCCTATCTTCTCATTCTGACTGATTCTCTTCCTCCCACAGTCCTCTGAGCAATCTGGGGACAAGACAAATGCTCCTCCCCAGGCAATTAACCTTTTTTCCTCCTGCTCAGGAAGGATTAAACCCAACTATAATGAATCCTCCTCAGGTATTAGTGAGGACCTGTCTGACCAAGCTCATTTACACCCAGGAAAAAGAAATTTTTGTCTCAGGACAGGCAGAAGGCGTTTCTCCATTTTCTACCTCTTCACACGTGCAACTGTGGATTCAGAATTATCCATCACCCCCAAAAAACATTTCTGAAATATTCAAGCGGCAAAGTATAGTTTTTGAAAGAGAGCATCTGTAGCTCCTACTCTTTTTACAGAAGAGCAGACTGGCCACCTTCGCTAGCCACCTATTGCAGGCAGAAGGACAGACCCACCTGCATGTTACAGCTTTGAAAAATTCAGCTGCATTTGTTTTCTGCCCAAACTACAGCAAACAACATGAGAGACCTCGGGGATTATTCCACTTTTAGCCTGTGCTCATCTAAGCAGATTGCGCTCCAAGATCAGCTTCCTACTTCACTTGGCTTTTTCTGGTTAAAGGGACAGCAGGAGTCATTCAAGTCTCCAGGCTTTTTATATTTACCCATCAAGATTCTGTTGGATGAGAAAGCCATGAGCTGGTAGAGCGGCACCGTAATAATCGGCGTGGAGCTTTTGCTACCAGAGCAGATCTTTACCCATACATGCCAAACCCGATTTAGCCCATGTAAAACAAGACCTCCCCCTGCCTTTCACCTGTGCCCTACCAGCAGCCCTTTCTTACTGCCTTGTCTTGAGTTGCTGTCTGCTGAAGTGCTGAGGTTGTCCCAGTAGTGGCGACTGCAGTCACAATTTCCTGCAGCTTTCCCTGGGATGCTGAGTTAGACCAAGAAATGACAAGTGTCACAGCATCGGGCCTTTAGGAATATTGCACAAAGCAGATGATAGCTGACGGAGGTAAGTCCTTGGGTCCACACTGCAGCTTTTTCTTGCTAAAGCATGGAAAAACTGCAACATACCCTATTCCTCAGAAACTTGAGCTATATTTAGAGTTTTGTCCTATGAAGCAGATCTGTTTCCAGCTATGGAAGCAAACTCAGTAGTTCAGTGTTTCCTTTTTGATCAGCACATTCTCTGGGGAAATGTGCATCCAGCATGTCACCCTGTGATCCTTCGCAGCAGCCAGCCTCTACTGAGAAGCTGCAATTAGACTAGGAAAACCCAAGCACCTCACAGTGACCAGCAGAGAAAGTGCACTGTATACCCCTTGTCATCACACACGGAGTCAGACACCGTGAAATCAGTACTGGTGGTGCCTGGTTTTACCGGATACAGGACATCTGTTGCTTTCAGGTACAGCCCTCACTCCATCTGCAGACTTCCTCTGTGGAGAAAAGAGACAACAGGAGCTGGTGGACTTTACCAAGAGATGAGCTTTTTTGCTTGGGCAATACCAGCAGAGAAGGGTAGGTCCCAGACACTCTTCTCTGTGCAGTTGCCAGATATGGGGGTGTCCCTGAAGAAAAGACAGACTCATTCATGTACGATGTCAAAGAAAACCCTGATGTGACTATTTTTGTTCAGTTCACCACCCAAGGAGCATGTTCCAAATCAGTAACGGCAGTGAAAGTGTCTTGGTTTTTGGAAAAGAAGTCTTCACTTCGTGATGTTACAGATTAATCACTCTGATAACCCAGCAGCTGGACTCAGCCAAAGAGCTGTTTTTTCGAACAACAAGCACCCAAACCAGCAAGCAAACAAAGCCTGGAACATTTCATTCCATTAATCGTTTCAGTCTGGGCCCTTTGGCTCTTGCATGCTTTTCATTCTATTTAATTCTTTTTAAAGTGATGAGTGAGATCCCTGTGGCAGGGACTACAAAGGAAACTGCTCCAGACGTCCTCGCCATCCTCCTCAGAAGATGTTGCTGAACTGTTTCCAAAGATGCCGAGTGGTGTGAAAGAGAGAAGAAACCACCAAACCTGGGCACAGAAAGCAGAGGAAGGTCTCCACTCCCACAGTGTTTGTGCCTTACAGCTTTCTGCCTGGCCCTGAAAGAATGAGGCATCTTCATGCCCCGCAGAGCAATGTTACTCACTCTCGCACACCACCTACAAGGAGCTCGGCAGTCTCAAACAAGATCAAACCAGAGAACCAGTGTCGTGTGTCTTAGCTGTGTTGGCAAATAGATGCAAGTGCTCTCTTAGTGGATAATTATAGAAGAATTTACCCACAGAGGAAATTAATTCCACGGTGATTATTGTTGACATTGAAGCATGATGCTTCTTATCCATCTTCCTGGGATGAAGGCTCAGCAGTAATATATTCAGGTATCACCCCAGAACTTCACTACCACCAATTACTACTGAGAGTATCCAGCAAGCATGTTTGCCACTCACTGTTTGGGGCTGATGCCGTAGCTATGATCATACTAGCCTCATCCTTTGGTGACTACCCATGACACATCGATTTTACAGAGTCATAGCTATTTTTTAAATCACTTCAGCAAGTTGTATTAAATGAACTATGCAGCAAATTAAGCCTGTACTTAATTGAAGTAAAATAGGACATTTGTACAGCAAGAAGCTGAATGCATGGTTAGCTGTTTTGCTGAACGAGGGTCCTATTAATTGTCCGATAACTGAACTTTTGTTTCAGTTCTTTTTAGGAGATTGTCTTATAAATCTGCAGGAAGCATCACAGTCCAATCTAATCTAATCCGTCATTGAAGGCCTATTTTCCCAAACCTCAGGAGATTTTAAACTCAAGAGGGAAA
>NW_010429829.1:42211-45601 GCF_000710305.1 Buceros rhinoceros silvestris | reverse complement strand
CATGAAGCAAGAACACTCTCAGCCTTGCAAAATGAAGTGCACCATAAGAAAAGGTGCCTCTGAGCTGACAGAAGATGGAGCCGTCCTGCATTCGTCGCTGACTCCCGTCGTGGCTGTGCTGTCATGGCATCAGCAGGGACAGGTGTGTCCTGGGCTGTGTGACTCAACAGCCTTATGGTACCAAGGGTTTAATTCAACTGGCTCTAATTAAGTTTCCACTGGGAGCTGTGTCTTTCCATGGCCTCTCAGCAGTGACTCCCCAGCTCTCAGAAAAAGGCCAAATGATTTTTAACAGCCTCTGAAATACTTTCAGCCCAGGGGTGCACAGATGCCATGCTTTTAACTGGAGCCATCTAAAGTAAATCAGGATAGAGATGTCTCAAACCAGTAAAACTCAAATCACTCTAAATCTGTGGTCGCTTTTCAAATATCTGGGCTTGAATTATAAGATCAGGAATGTAGACAAGACATCAGGGCTGGGAAGTGGGCAGATGAACATGGGATTTGTTTATCTTAACTCTCAACGTTATGTTTAAAACAAATACTCTAAATATATCACTCGACTTCCTTCTTACATTGCTGAGGATCCAAAATAAAGGCAGTGAAATGAATAAAGTTACACAAAGCAAGACTAAGAACAGATTTAGGGGTTTGGGTATTAAGAATAGGGACCATAAAGACACAGTTTTGACTGTTTCTTTCTCTCTGCCCTGAATCTAACAAGGAAAATGGAAGCTGGGAGGACAAATTAATGTCAGATGTGAAGAAAATCTTTGGGCTCTCGATTTCATATTATAAACCAGGACTAGAATAGTAAAAAGCAGCAGAGGTCAGGAATGAGATACAGTGAAAAAAAAAAGAAGCGTGCACACTCTTATTCTAGGGATAATGGTCTCAATCTGCTGTGTATGAAAAGAGACGCTTGGAGAGAAAGGCCAGAAATAGCAGATGGTTTTACAGGACGAGGGCGGGATACTGTTATTTGTACTAGATCTCCGTATGGTTCAGTCTGAGGTTTTGCAGCTGTAATTATGAGAGCCTGGCATCTGCCAACCCCACCACAGTCTCCTACCGAAACCTCAGAGCGAGTGCACGTGCCCTGCTTTGCCGTCTGGGAGGAGTCAGAAGAAGAACAGTTCTGGATCCACCCCAGAAGCCAAGACCTCTGTCTCCATCCCGGAATGCCCAAGCAGGGCAGATGTTTGGTTTCTGTTGGATTAAGCTTTTGGCTGGAGATTAAGCTTTGTTGTGGGTTAGCTGCTGCTCTTAACCGGATAGCTTTCCTTCATGTCTGCCAGAAGTGCCCAGAGTAACACACTGGCTCTTTTCGTGCAGTCTGTCAACAACCGAAGTCAACACATAACATCAAAACTACACATTTTAAAAGAAATGGGAAAAAAAGGTTGGGATGGGTACGAATTCCTCCTCCCCACTGCTGGCTTCCCCTGCTTACCAGCGCCTCCATTCCTCCTTCTGCCTGTTCAAAACATGGAGAAAAAAGGAAATTGCTGCCACCAGTTCAGCCACAAAACTGTGGATATTGAGGGAATCCAAGAAGAGGAAGACGTTGTTCATGTACACCAGGATGGGAGGACTGATGAGTAAAATGAAATTTATTATCACATTGCTTCTGAATACCTGTGCTCCAGGAATACCCCTCAGAAACTCACTTACACCCAAGCCTGAAAAAGGCTAGATCTAGAGCCAAGCTCCATGACCAAAGGTGGTGTTTCTGTCTGGTTTGCTGACTGGGGGAGCCCAGAGAGTTAACACAAGCACCCTGTTCCTCTAGATGTCACAGGGATGTCCTGACCCCCTGGTCTCCTGAGGCTGGCTACTGCAGTGCTGCTATCCCTAGCAAGGGGCTGGGCTAGGTGCCCGGAGAGCACATTCTGACAGGCATCCTGAACCATCCTTCCTTCACTGCTAAATTTACTCCCTACAAGGGGACTACAGCACATGGCAGCTGTTTGCAGGGTAAAGAAAGAAATCAGGGCTATTTGTGACATCTGCTTGAGGGGTCTTTGATATATACTCAGCCTCTCTTGTGATCACTGCTTTACTCTGACCGTAGTTTCTACATTCCACTGCTCAAATGCTTCCTCACATTTACCATTTCTGGCACCTTTAAACTCTGTGCATGAGGGTGGGGGGTGCAAGGTGGGTCAGTTCATGTCTGACGGTCAGCCACCCGGCAAAGCCAAACCAATGCCCCACACAGCCTGCAGGCTTTGGAGGGTGCTTGCTGAAACCATCTCCTTTGTCTAGTGCAGATTTCAGCATTTGAGGTAAATCCTAGTTCCCTTGGTTAGTGCTTGCTCCTTCCTTAGGAAAACACTCCTGGAAATCCAAAGTAGCTTTGTCTGAGGTCAGATTTAGTCATAAGTGAGGTCTGTGTTCCCCTCGGTTCTTATCCAGTGCTGCTACTTGTTTCAGCGGCCAGTGAGCACAAAGGATTCCCTGTGTGGCGTAGTAGCATTTCACACTAATGTTTGCTGTCAGTGACTGGGTGAACACCACACAGAGCAGCGGAGGGATCAGCCCGGACTGAGGACATGGCCTTTTCCTTCCTTTCAGGAACAGGTGTGGGAAGGCCCGTGTCTGTGCTGGTGTCTGCTTTTGCCTGGCATAGGTACTCCCTGTTCAGATAGTCCAGCTTTGCCCCCACCAGAGCCTGGGGCTGCACCACCTGCCCGCATGGGGCCAGGCTGGGGCCAGAGTGGGCTCCAATGGCTTCTGAGCACTGGGGCTGTGAGCTGGCACCCTGCAGTGCCTGTGTCTGCTCTTGAGTTTCACTGATAGTTACAGATATTCTCAGGACTGGATTTTAAAGGAGCTGGTGTCACAGTTTGGATTCCTAAGTCCTGTGGATTTGGAAATTCCCATTCTAGCGGGGCTTGCTTAGCCTTAACCCTTCAGTATACAAAGCAGATAAATTCACGGTCATGCAGGACTGGGAGCAGGAGGAGGCAGCTTCTTTGTAAGACCTCATTAAAACTTAGATCATCTCTGGCTTGTCAGTGTGTCCAGTGGGGATACCACAAGGGCTTTGTGTTGCATCTTTGGGCAAGGTTCTCTCCCTTGCCAGGTCTTATGTGCTAGCCAGATGCTGGTTGCCTCGGCCAAGATATCTGCCTTTCCAAAACACCATGCTGGTACAGAGTGCCCATTCCAGCCTGCCTTTCCAGAGGCAGACAGCTTTCCCCCTCATCAATCGCAGCCCAGCGAGCAAGTCCAGCGAGCAAGTGCTGCTCCTCCACGCAGGCTCAGCCCCAGTCCTCAGGCTGCAAGGTGTTGCAGCACTGAGGGCTATTTGATCAACTGCTATTATTATAATAAAAGCTACCCCTGACAGAGCCGTAGGTAAAACGTCTCTTGGGAGCAGCATTT
>NW_010429829.1:34072-42116 GCF_000710305.1 Buceros rhinoceros silvestris | reverse complement strand
AGAAGCTTGGCAGAACGCCCTGTGCTTTACAGATATTTTTTGCTGGAAACAGAAAAATCCTCCTGCGGGGCTGCAGAGCCAGGCCCCTAAAGCCCTTGACCCCGAATGTGTAATCTCCCCAGAGACCCAATGTACATGAAGAAATATAATCTTCTTGAAGCATCTGGTGCCTGCCTTGTGTTAAAATATCACTGGGATGCAACTGCCAAATCTCCAGCTCATTCATTGCACCATCCTTCGTAGGGCAATAAAAAACGCCAACCCAATCTGGAGGAGCTCTTGCACACAGAAGGATCTCTCTCTGTTGCTTCCAGGAGGGTTGTTTTACCACGGCTGCAGCCTGAGAGCTTTCTGTGGAATCCAACAGACATTTCACCTGCTTTTGTGCCCTGGAAAAGTAACAGCTCACAACAGCTGGGAAACAGAGCTGATTTTTGGAAGGTCGCTGTAACGACATCACATTCAAATCCTTCACCCGCTGGGACCTGCACAGCACATGAGCTGTGCTGGGGAAGCCAGAAAGAGCTTTTGTGCTCGTACAGGGGCAGAAGCTCAGATGGAGCCTTCGGTGAGGAGACCTGGGAGGGCTGCCTTCACAAACAGACCTGTCTGACAGGTCAGCTTTCCCGCTGGGGTGAAAGGGAAGAGAGGTATTTGTTATCACAGAAGGCACGGAGGAAAGGGGTGTCTGCTGGCTTTTTAATATCTTTTTACATTTTTTTGAGCCACTTGGAGGACTTGGTCTCTTCCCTGAAGACACAGGTGCAGGGAGCAGGAAAAAGTGAGAGCTTAAATGCAGAACTAGCAAGGAAAGAGCATAGCTGTGGCTTGTCAGTGATACTCTCATCTGCTGTTGTTTCAGTTTTCTGCATTATTTTCAACACTGTAAACTCGCCTTCTTGACATCTGCCGCTGCCTCGGCCTCCCTTTGCTTTCCCTTTAATGCTGGTGTCCTTGTTTCCCCTTTTGTACGTATGACCCTTGCACTGTGCAGGGATTAGTATCTCATATATATGTGAAACAGATACACAGATTATTTCATTTGCTGGGGTTTGTAGGGCTGCTGAGACAGACGGGCATGGGGAGAAGGGTATGTTCTAGCAGGTGAGCTGAAGAAAACACGTTGTGTATAGGATAAGGAATGGGAAACAGGCACACAGAACACCAGCACCAGCACAGCAAGGAGATCTCAGGGAATGGGGACAGGGTGGTAAGACATAAAGGCCAGGAAAATAAGGAAAAGCAGAAGAGAAGGTGGAAGATGTCTCTGCCTCCCCCATTTGTAATGTGTCTGCCAGGGAGAAAGGACAATCGTGGTGAACATGAGAAGCAAAACGGTAGCAGAAGACTGCTGTGGCAGGAATAGATGCCAGAGGAGCTGAGAAGAAAGCAGGTCTGGAGAGATGGGGGCAAGGCTAGGAGAGAGGCAGAGGTCTGAGATGTGAGGAGAGGATGGCAGTACAAGCTGTGTAACTGGATGGGGGCAGTTACACAGACTGGGGACACAGCTGAGCGGAGCAGGGATTCCCAGGGAGGAGGAGAGACAACAGAAAGGCCGTGAGGAGGTGCCAATGAAGAGCTGGAGATGACAGTGCTGTGGAGCCCCAGCCAAGGAAAGGTCGAGCGGCAAGGATTAAGGCACCAGGTCCAAACCAGGAAGTTGAGATGAACACCAAAGCCCTGACATGCAAGAAGACCTTGCAAGGAGGCAGTTGGTGAGGCAGAGAGGAAGGACAGGACTGAGGCGATGATAAAGTGGAGAAATAGTGTTTAATGGACCATACATGGCAGCAGCCAAGGCCAGGCTTCCGTCTGGCTTTGCAGGGAGCTGTAGAGTCACAAGCAGCCTTGCAGGGGACGCAGTGTAGTGGCAACACCACTTTCACCACCAGCGTCGTGCTGAGTGCATGCCTGGCACTTGCCCCAAGAGCAGTGGCCAGGACAACCACGGCCTACGCCGATGCTTGGAGATGTTCACGCCGCTTTCAGCAGTCACACAGCACAAAGCTCTGCCCTAAGCAGGCTGCCAGGGGCCATGCTGCCTTTACTGTGAGATCAAAGGGCAGTTGTGCTTTGTCACCACATTTGTCAACCAAAACATAAGTACCATGCTAACCCCAATCAGCCGCCGCTGAAGAGCCATACGACTGTCCAATAACGTTAACTGGTTTGCTAGCACACGCAGCATCCAGTGAATGGATGACATCCTGCATGTCATCTGCTGAGGAGGAGGCTCCTAGTGTGCCACCGGCCATGCTCCCCTCCACTGGCACCGCTGGCATGCTCAGGTCGTCAGCAGGGATCTGCCTTCCTGTGTGACGCTGGGAGACCAGGCTGGATGGAAGGGGGCCACAGAGGTGCCTCGTGGAGTGGAACAGAGCTGGAATGTTTACTCTAATCCTTAAAGACTTCAAAAAGAAGACTTGAAAGACTTTTTCTCTTGCTTACTGTGATATCATAGCACTTACAGATGCTGTTGCGAACAGGCTCACAACAATGTTACAACAAAAGGACAAGTCCTGACCTGAAAAATTTGCAGTGAGATTAGAGATGGCAGATAGGCCAACAGATGGAGCAGCAGCAAAACAGGACACCTAGGGTCATCATGGCAGCCTGGGTGGAAGGGAGTACTTTCAGTTGATGCCTTAGCTGAGGAAGAGGAGTGGATGGGTCTAAGTCAGGCTGGATGCACATCGCTCTCATGAGCATTAACAGTCTGCTCAGAGAGGAAGACAAACCTAGCAAAGACATCAGAAGGTCCCCAGGGAAGTAACTCCCCTTTTTTTAAGGATGGAATAGCTTAGTATGTCATGTTTGCCTTGGAACATTAATCTGATTTAAAAACTGTAGGTAAAACGTGTTGGAAAAACATGGGGCTAAGCCCCCTCTCTGAGCTGCGGGCTCGTTGATAAGAGGCTTTAACCCCCTGCCAGATCAAACCGAGGCCTTCCTACATGCCAAAGCATGCGGACACACAGCTGGCAAGGTGAAGAGCAGTCCACTCAGATCCTAACCTGCTTCTTGCATATGCAGAGCTTCGCTTTGGATCTTCTCTGGATCTCATACGCTCAAGAAAGCGGCAGTGAGTGGGACCAGGCTGCCGTTGGCAGCGAAGCAGGAGATGGCTTTTCTTTGCCAGAAGAAGTTACAGTGCAGTCAGTGGTGCAGCGTGCAGGCCGTCAGCTATGTTTGTGCATCTGAACACAGACAGTCACTATCCGTATATATGATGAAGGATCAGCTGAAATGATTTATTATTCTGTATACACTGAAACTCAGAAAGATTGACCGGAGACGCTTTTTCTGATTTTTGCCCCGACAGTCTATTAGGTAGCAATGTGTGGATGTTCTAGCAAAGGCACTGAACAGTAATTGCAAGCTTGCTGCTATACCTGTGCCTGAAGGCAAGCGTGTAATATGTCTTCTGCCTTCCAAAGCCCTGACAACTGCGGCTGTTGCAGGCTTTAATGGAAGCTACAGCTCATCAGCAGTCAGCCCATTTGTGTTAAATTCCTAGAGGTGGGGTTCAGACAGGAGGCTTAGGGTACCTGTGAGTGCATCATGGACTTGCAGAGGAGGTCAGGCATGGAAAGGGACAGGAAACCAGAGAGGCTGATGGAGAAACTGGAGCAATAGGAAGAGCTGTGGTATCAGATGAGTGGTCTGACAACAGAAACAGCAACATAGATAAGCTCTGCAGTAACTGCAACAACATGAGCTGACAGAGCAGATGGTCACCTCAGTTTAGCCTCTACCATGGCTTGTTGCCCCTAGCGATATTTACCCAAAAGTACTCTGCTGATGGAGGCGGGATTATGTAGCGCACAGAGGGATATCAGTCCTGTTTGGTACAAGATAGACACGTGCTGCCTATCAGCTCTGACAGTCCCTTCATGTGCCAGCTTTAACTTGGACAAACAGTGACGTGATGATGTACAAAACCATTTCTGGAACAGGTTCAGATGGCGGAAACCTGGTCGCACTTTGCCAGCTCCCCAGCTTTCTTGGAACTTTATTAACTCACTCCTCAAAGCTGGAAACTTGGTGCACAGGTGAAATGCTAAACTTCATTCCCATTGTCTGAAATGACCTGCGAGCTGTCAGGGTGTTTTCATCAGCTCTTGATCAGTGCTATTTGGGGTTAATCCTGACCTACTTCAAGGCCTGAAGTGAGAATTATTTCACTAGTTTGTGAAAAGCACTTAGAGATCCTTCAGTGAAAACTAAAAAAAGAAGGGCAAATACTGTTATTCTCATCCCCAAGATACTAAGTAATGAACCACGCTGAAGTAGCAATACAGATACGTTGCAAAGAGGATTAACCACAAAGGAGAGAAATTCTGCACTGGAAAGTGTCCCGTATTTGAAACACCAGAGATCTACAAATACTACGTGTATCTCAGCTCACATATTTAATAAATATTGTCTCAACTGCATCTGTTTACTTATTTTTATTAAAGAGCAAATTGCTTGTGTTTCCTTCTCTTTCTTCTTCATTATAGCATCAAAGCAGGACAGCATGCCACACAACAGTATAAACAAACAGCATCGCCACATACTTAAGGGTCTTTAGCTCCTAAATTGACTAAAGCATAAATACAAACTGACGTCAAGCGTTTGGGATTACCATTTTAAAATCGCTGTTTTCTGAGACACTAACGAAGGCCATTCACACCACCAAATCCGATGGCAACTGAAGAGTGAGCAGCCCAGACTCCAGAGCGAGGAGCTGAGGAAATGGTCTGCTTCGCTTAGAACAAAAAACTTGCCAGTTTGCTTTAGACCTGCGAGAAGTCCCAAATACAGAGAACATGGAAGTGCTGCTTCCAATCTCTCCAGCTCTTGAAGATTTGGGAATGTAGATGTCACCACCGGTCCTCGCTCTGCCACCGTTACCAGCAGTACTCGTATCACCCCCTCTACTCATCACAGTCCTTTACGGTGGAAGCTCGTCCCGGCCATGCACTGGACCTGCACAGCACAACATGCACAATGCGGTCTGCAGTTGCGCGACTCTAGTGACCAAGGCTGTGACAGGTCACCTTCCACATTTGGTCTCTAGGGTCTCAGTTAGGTAGCTGAAACTTTAAACAAGATGTTCTCAAGTAAGATCATAAGCAGAGATGAAGCTTATATAGGACTTCAGTCTTTCTCACACTTAAGCTTGACAAACATTTCCCCAGGAACCCACGGAATTAAGAGTACATGTTGTAAGGCAAAATGCATTCCTGAGTAAGCGTTTGTACTAACTCAGGTGCTGATGTAGTACAGCCACACGGCAGCACGCTCTGTGGGCCAAGGTGTTCTGCTTCTCAGCGTGATTAACTCAGCAGGATGGAGCCCGGCGCTGTATGGCTTTTAGTACCTGTTTTGGCTTAAGGAGCACTAGCTTACAGATCCCAAGGTGATGTATTTTTCCACAAAGATGGAAGTCAGGAATCTCCTAGAGGGGAAGAAAGGACTAGAGATTTTAAACATCACTTCTATTTCAAAGTCAGTTCAGGTAATCCTATACTTTGGGGCAAGCAGACAACCTGCACTGCTGCAGGTAGTGAAGATCCTAGTGGGAAACCACAGCTTTGTGTTTGAAGAAGAGGTGCCTTTGGACACAAACCAGCACATCCCCAGCACCCCCCTCGGACTTCTGTCAAGACCGCACTGTTTTCTTTGGCATCTGTGCTAGCTGCCCAGGGGCCAAAATTGCAGAGCAGGTACTGGGAGCACCACCTGCTTCTGTAACTTCCCTCTAGTTCACAGAGCGGTGATCCAAGAGGCCAAACCCTCAATGGAGCAAACCCTTGTCAACCTAGAAGAAATAAGCCATTCCGCGTGATACAAATGCCTGTGGATGACTTGCAAGTAAGGAGCTGGAAGCCCAGACCCTTACAGCTCTTAAAATCAAGGTTTCCCTTCCCAAGTGGACACTGACCTCTGTAAGCTTAAAACCTTAAGCGGTGCAGAAGCCTCTGGCCAGCAGCAGAACTTGCTCCATTCCCTGGGGCAAGAGGTGGAAGGGAAAAGGGAAGGTTCCTTCCCCAGGGGCTGGCTCAGGACACTCCAAGGGGAGTAAGGGAAGACAGGGGCAAGGGGAGGCCATGTGCCAAACAGGGACAACGCTCCTCAGATCTCACTAGCTCTGTGACCAGGTGGTCATGAGATGTCAAAGCAGCTGGGTGAGGGCACACATGGGAACAGCTTCTGGTTTATCAGGGTCTGCACCAGAAGAGAGATTTCTTTCTTCAACAGGGGATGGATCACAGAGGGATTCGGTAGCTGCTGATATACGGGAAAGAAGGGGAAGAGACTCCTCTCAGGTGGTTCAGTCGCAGTTTGCAGGCAGAAGACCTGAAGCAAAGAACTCAGGTTCGCAAGCTTCCTCTCTGAATACAGGGCATATTGCATGTATTCAGGGACGGGATAAACGAGAAAACATTTGGTTTCAGTTCACATCTTAATGGTGGCTCATGTTTTATTCATAGTACAGAAACAACAGAAGTTCCCGTGAAGGAAGAAATCCCCTTTCTTTCTGTGCAAGTTTCAGAAAACCAGTCAGCAGCAGAGCAGTGCTGTAGAACTCAGGAGCACTTCAGCCACCTGCTTCCTAATTCTCAAAGCAGTTAAAGCCTGCGGTCTTCTTTTACTTTTTATAGTCGTAGGACTAGTCAAGCAAAATGTTGATTGAATTATTCCGCTTTAATTACAAAATGCACTCAGACCAAAGGCACAATAGTACCTGGTACATATGTACACATTTCTCTCAATTATAACACCAAAGCCCAAAACTCAGTCTGGTCCTGCTGTAAATCAACCGTTTCCCTCTGGCAAGGTCTTCTGAACAGTCCTCACAGTAATGCCCGAACTGCTTCTTGTGTGCAGGACACCAGACTCTGTATTTCATCGCGTACTTGTACTCTGAGATCCTTTAGGGTGGACTGTACAAGAGATAAGCAAGAGAAGGGAGGCAAAACTGGAACCTAGGGGTAATTCAAGTCCCACCACCCACCAGCTCCTGGAAACGAAAAAAAGTGATGGGCCACTCTCTCCTTGCTGCAGTTATAACAACAAGGTAGATAAATCACAAGGTTTTTTTTATTGCTGGTGAACTCAAAACAGGCAACTTTAATCTACTGAGGAAGATACACGTACAAACAATGTTAGGCCTTGTGCGTTTTGTTTCTTCTCAATGTAAATGTCTCTACATCTTCAGTCCAGCTCCCGAGCTTTTGCTGAGCTGCCACCACGAGTCCAGTAATGTGCTCTGGGCTCTTCTGCAAGATTGTATAAGAAGCATCACATGTATTAAGAAGGGAGATTTTGCAGAAAAGACAAAGGTCTGACTGCAGCCACGTTGCTCAGAACGAAGTCTGGCTAATCCTACTGCATTAAGTACGTGGTATTAAGTAAAATTATTTTAATTAATTTAAGAATTTACTGGGTCCCTTTCTGTTTCTGGTGTGCAAGCTGCAAGTAAAGTGCACTTCTGGGTGGAAATTACCACTCTGAGAGGATGCCACAGCTGGGTGGTACACGTCAGACATCAGTGGAAAGCAGACTACAATAGCTGTGACGATGGCACAGGCAATATGGATAATGGAATAAGATACTGGATGCTGCTGCGAAACCCCTCCGTAGTTTGAGCATCTAAGTATGACATCACTGAGGAAAAGCAGTGTCATTTAATGGGGACCTTCTAAAGTCAAGACACATGACTGTTCCTGTGCACCAGGTTAGCTCTGTGCACAGCCACTCCTCCTCCTTCCCCAGTCTCAGCTGCAGCTGGGAATCACCAAAGCACATTGATAACTCCTTTTAACATTTTTAAAAGAGTTTTGAGAGTTTTGTAACAGCTAAGGGGAGAACAGGGTTCCTAAGGATGTTTCTCTGAAGCTGAGGGTTTCAGACGATGCAGGGGTGGTGTAGCAGGCAGCATGACACCATATTTCAGCTATACTGTGAGAGGACAACCCAGCTTTAGTCACTGAGTTTAGTGTCCTTGAGAGAATCAGGCCCAAAAGGGGGACATCCCAACTCTCACCTGCACCTT
>NW_010429829.1:22826-33976 GCF_000710305.1 Buceros rhinoceros silvestris | reverse complement strand
TTCAGCAGAGCTCATCTACGTTATCCCACATACAAATCTTACCTCTTTTTCTCTCCCTGTACAGAGTCAGGTGACTATTTTACCTGGGTCTACACGCGTGACACCATCAAGGCTGATAAACTACACACTGTTCCTCTGATTTCATAACACTGGCATCACAGCATGAAAAAAATATCTGTTCAGTGTTTGTTCTCTTTTAATTTAATGAACTATAAAAAGAGAACTCTAAATACCCATCTAAGTATGCTGCATGTTTCAGGAGACACTGCATACCCCAGGGCAGATTTGAACAACTCCTTGCCACCAGTGTTTTTGTGCATCCATTGCCAGCAACAGATGCCATGTTAGAGGGGGGTGGGGAGGAATAAAATAATTGCTCTTCCCCTCAGGAACAGAGGCTCCAGGGCAAGGAGCAGGTTCACAGCTGAACATTCCCTACCAGAGACAGGGGACCCGCACAGAAATAGCCCGGCCATTTCCAATACGAGAGTGGAATCCTACAACACACTTGCATTTCAAGCCAAACTGATCCCTGCTGCAGCTCTGCTGACTATGGTGGAAGAACACCTAAAATTAATCAGGCCCTGTAGGACAACTACAGCAAATGTTCCATATAAACCAGTTAGTAGTGGGATACACCTGACAGCTGGAAGCTCCATGTTTGTTGCTAACTTCAAAAGCCAAGACCTGCCAGAGCAAATTGTGAACCTGTGGCTGCCACTATCAAGCACCTTCCCTGCACTGTAACTTTCCCTGTACTCCTCAAATGTCCCCAATAGGTTAAATTCCAAACTTCCCAGTGCAAGTAGTTCTACAATGGAGCCACAGCACTTCCTCCAGTTCTACCTCTCTAGTGCTGCTCTCACACCCTAACTCAAAGCTTCAGGTAGAGCATGAAGAAGTGCTCTTCAAAGAGGGAATTTTTTTGTTGTTTTTTTTTTCTTAGTAATGTATGAGGCAGCATGGCATATCTCTTGCTGCCTCCAATTATTGTCATGACAATATGGCTGTGGTTATTTAAAGCAGCATTTGGGAAGAAATGCCAATCCTCTTCATACACTGAGGAGAACTCTGGGCAGAACTGAGCCAAGACCTGCCAGTGCTGAAGGAAGGCAAGAGTCAGTGCCAGGGGACCAAATTCTGTATGCCATGTTAGTCACATGAAGGTTTTGACCTTCAAATACAATGGGTTGCAGCCAGACTAAGTCATCAACATCACCAGAAACAGAGGAGTCCCTGGGAAGGAAGGCAGAAAACTCTTATGGTCTGTACAGTCTCCACAAGATGCATGGCTGAGATGGGAGCCGGAATCTGCAGCAGGCCCTTGGGCAAGGTCTGCTTTGTGGGGACAGAGGCGACGGGAAGACTTAAGCTATTTCTTGCTCCTTTTGCCAAGATTCAGATTGCACAGATTATGGTAAAACTCACTCGGCAAAAAAAGGCCTTTATTAAAAAAAAAAAAAAAAAAAAAAAAAAAAAAAAAAAAAAAAAGAAAAACGTTTCTAGTGAGTATCAGGACTGAGATTTCAAAAAGTATAAGAACTGTATAAATTCGGCAAGATGTCCAGCACCAGATTATTTCATGGTGCAACAAAGAACCTGGTGGGGAAAGGCCAAGGGGACCTCACGAGGGGAACACCATCTACCTCCCCAGCAGACTGCCAGTCTTAGGATCTTCTCAACAGCAGATGGATTTTCCTTGTTCCTGCAGCATCTCAGGTCCCACGGGAGGTATTGGTTGCAAGCAAGCACCTGATTATCGCCTAATGGAGTAAGCCAATCACTAACTTAGCTGGCGTGTCCATGACCATCCACTGATTAGGTTTTTTTCTTTTTGGATGCATTTCCACCGTAGCATTTCTTTTTCTTCTTTCTCCACATGAAAGTGTAAGCAAAAGGACTTCTTTCATCTGTAATAAGTTAAAATCAGAAATGACCTAACTAACAAGTAACTGATATTGGTCCTTGGAACCCAAAGAGTAAAATCCATAGAAAATCTCTTGGTTCCATTTTTTTCTGGTATATCCCATGCACACCCCCATTAGAAAAATGGGGTTTATGAATCTTATCATACAGCAAGGAGCAGTACCTCAGAGCCAGAGCTGGCAGTCTGTGGTAGAGGTCTGGGCTCTCTCAGATTGCTAAGTGTGGTTCTGAGTCACTGCTCAATCAGTCTTCACGTGGCCATTGGCCAAGGCAACGGGGGCGGTGGGGGCCCCCGGCTCAGCAGTCTCATCAAACCGTAAGCGCAGGGTGTTTCTGATCACCAGCTGCTCCATGATGAAAGAAGCACAAAACCACGGAATGGCATACTCCAGGGTGATCAGACCCATGAAGTCAAAATCAAACTGGGAATAGTCCCATGGGCAGGCATTGAACTGGCGTAGGATGAGGCCAGTGGTGAACTCCCAGAGGTATGTCCAAAGTGTGTAAATGAAGCAGCGCACTAAAATGTTACACTTGTCTTTGAGATATAGATACATCTTCTCCACAATGAGGATGGAGGTGCCATAGATGAAGAGCGCCCACACACTGGTAACACCTGGGAACTTCCAGTTAAAGTTGACCACAAAATCCCAGGCAGCTGTGAACATCACCTCACAGAAATAGCCATGAATGGCGTAGAGGTACCATCGGGAGAAAGCAGTCAGAGGTTCTGCTGCAGCCATTCTTCTGCACACACTCCTGCAGGAACTCTGAAATGAAGAGAGAGAAAGAGAGAGAGAGGGGAGTCAACGAGGATGTCACAAGTCCTTATCCCCCAGATGGCAACACACACAAACTTGTTAACACCCACAAAGAACAAATCTGAGAAAGAAGTGAATTTTAAATCATCTCATTTTTGCCACAGCACTTTTTAAGTCTTGGGGAAAGGTGGCACCTTACTGGTCTCCAAGTCTCAGAATGGGCCTGGACAACATATACTGCTCTGCCTGAGAAGTGAGATGCAGCTGGTATTGCAGTGACAATAAGGAGGTAGCTGACAGGTACAAGGGCTTTGCCAAGGCTGAGGCTGCCAAAAAAACTTACTGGCTGCAGGTCAGTAGAAAAATACAGTCATGTCACAAGGAGCACACATCACCTTTCTGCTCCTTTCAGGAGACAGCACTGTCCCCTACTTTTCTGACTCTAATACGGAAGAGATTAGGTGAACACATCATTGAAAAGCTGGGCTCTTCCAGCTGTCACCTACAGTCTCTATACACAAAACATTTACTGTAGTGAAAAACCGAGCTTTGATGGGACATACAGAATGGGAACTGGAAGAGAAAATTTCAGAGGTATTATGCTTTCGGACACCACAGCTTGCAGCCATCATGCAGCTGAACGCTTATTTCTTCTGTTAAATAACTCATGCATTGTATAGCTAGGATTTGGAAAACAATTTTCTTATGGTGTCGGACTGCCTGATACCAAGTCAAAAAGCACAAGAGAACCATTGAAATCCATTCAAATTTGGCTTCAAGACAAGGAAGAGAATAAAAAAGAACAGCTGAGCATAGAGAGAAGTGGTTAGTCATGTTCAACAGAAAATTAGATCAAACTTTAGTTCTCTTTACAGGAAGAAACTTGGTGAAAAGGTTTTGAAATGGCACGATTTGCTTACATCTTACACTTTTTGTAGAGTGCATGGTCCTAAGCATTGCTCTGCCACGCTCGAGTCACTAGCCAAAGCTGATTTTAATCATACTTTTACTGAAGCCTTAAGATTCACATCACAGGGTGAATTCGACCTCTTTCATTCTTAGAACATTACTCTTCCAAGTTGGGTTTCTACTGACTTTTCATCAGGCACCATTTAACTTCTTTGCTCTGCACTTGTCAGTTCTGTGGCACAAGGTGCCAGGAAAGAACCACACTGACCTTACATGCAGTCATTCCAATGCCATCTGCCATCTGGAAAGAGACTGTTCCTGCCCTGCCCTGCCCTGCCCTGCCCTGTAAACACAGTGCCTCTCTGCAGGAACTATTAACATGTAGTTATGACTGAAATTCTGATAGGACATGAGAGAAGAGAAACCTTTATAAGGAAAAAGGAACTATAATAATGAAAATAAAGAAGGTATGCAAAATATTCGCAGGGGAAACACTGAAACTGGAACTGTACTGAAAGGACAGAACTGTATCCATGACCTGTTCAGTCCTCGCTAAAGGGACACCCAACCAACCAAACTCTTGGCAGTTCATATGATGTGGGTGTTTGACCAAAGCCCCATTTCCATTTTACACAGAACACTGAACTATCGTCATAGGCTACAGATCTCGATCAACAGCACATTGTGAGCATGAGGGTGAAAGACTAAAGAGCCACTAGAAATTCCCTCGTCACCTAACAATTCAGCCCGAAGAGACCTTGCAAGACAGCTGTGGAGGTGGCACATGAGATATATGCAGGAAGTGTATCTCCACACAGTCCACAAGAAGCTGATATGTAACCTCAAACTTTCTCTCTGAAGAGGAGAGTTTGTCAGTGTGATGTTACATGGTTAGTTTGCCAGCACAGCTGAGAAGCTTAGGAGTCTGAATCTTCACATCATCCCTCCATTCTCACATAATTTTGAGAACAAACCAATAGACAGGGGTAGAGGAGTCAGGGAAAGCAGTAAGACTGAAATGGACTGTAGGTATCTTCTGTCGGATCAGGGATATATGGCTGCAGCAGGAAGGGAGAAGTGTAACATCAGAAGATGCAGAGGCCTTAGAAGTCACACCTATTGCTAGGTAAGGCACTAAGGACACACAGAATGTCATTCTCCAGGGACAAAAATGATTGTAAAGTCTTTACTAAGCTGCCAATGGATTGGATGGTTTTCCTCTCTTTTCAATAAGCCTTCTAAGCTTTTCCAGTTGTGGTCCTTAGCCCTGGCACATCCCTTTAGAGTGTTACATGAAATGTATTTGAACTGGGAGAATCCAAGAGCATGCAGTACTATCTTGTAATTTTGAAAATCTCTTCACGAACTCGGATGAAATGCACAGAGGGTCCTCCCCTCTCAGCCCCTCCCTTCTTATTCTAATGATCTCCTCACCAATTTTTTCCACCGCCTTACACCTGCCCACCAAAGCCAAAGCCTCACAGAAACGTATCCAACAAGCCTCATCCAGTTCTGCCCCAAACTAGTTCCTCTGTGCAATGAAGATTTCTCTTTCTTGGTTCTATACCACATAACTTCATAATTATCTATTTATTCTCTATCTCTTTTTTACACTTTGCAAAATATCCTTATATATCCTCTAGTCACTGCATTAGAAGTCTAATAACTGAATCTAGACTAGGTCTGGGATAATGTCTACAGTACAAGTTAACCCACTGCAAAGACACTGTTGACCTCTTTTGAGTCCTGAGCTTTTCTCAGGAGACAAGTATCAATGCACTGACACTCTCTCAATAGTTGCCTTCTACTGTCACACACCCAGTCAGCCCAATCTCAACGAGAACTTCCTTCTTGAAAGAGTCCTCACAGTCTGCCTGCTGATGAAGAGCATCCCAAAACAGGGCAGATGCCAAACTGTGGTAGCCCAAACATAAATGGTTCCACTGTGGTAGACTATAAGCAAATCCATAAATCACAACTCCTCCTGTAAAATATTTCATTCAAAATAAAACAAAAAGTAGACAGTAAGTCATAGAAGGGAATGGAGGATACCCAGGAAGATTACAACCAGCTACAGCACATCATTGCACAAGTTGGGGACTGTACGATGTAATGGTTACAGGTCACTTGAGCATTTACAAAACAATTAAAACTGCAGCTGTTCCCAAGTATCTTATTTCCCAGCCTGTGGGAAATAAGTGGCTGGTGCAAAGTGGCTGGTGCCTGGTAGGCAATACAGCGCATGAAGGTCTCAGGAGGGGAATGAAGAAGAAAAGTGCCCACTCCCTGGGCAGCAATTCATGATAAAAGGATCAAGCTGAAAAGTCATTGCAGGACATTAGTGGGAGAAGCACCCAAACAGAAGAATGGATTCAACAAGAGATGCAGATTTGTGAAAAGTAGATAATTGAACTTGGTGACGCAAGACTTTTAATGCAGTCACATTAATACAGACCAAAAAGCTCTGAATATATGATAGCTACTCAGTCTCCTGAGAAAAACAAATGACATCCATCTCTGAGGTAGTTACAGTGGGATGGGCAGCAGCTTCCTGAAAACTAGAAATGCAGCTGCTACCTATGCAACTGGCTCAGCAGAGAGCAAACAAGTCACAGAGCTGCACGTAGATGGCCATGCTTGTACTGAGGCGGCTCCCAGTGTGCTGTTTTGTGGAAAAAGGGGAGCTTCTAAATTCAAAGCTATTGAAGTCCTTTCCGTCATCAGCAAATTATATTTCAGGCAGCTAAAGTAGAAATAGTTCCTCTAATACAATGTTACTAGGAAGTCTAAGCTAAGCCAGCATAGAAATTTTCCTGCATTCTTCAGTGGGACCTTCTTTTCCAGCTTGCTGAAAGAAATAAAAATGCAAGTCTATGGAAAGCACACATGGCCCTTGGAGGAACAGGCAGTTCTCTCCCTGACTGCCCTGCCTGTGCGGATAACGCTGGGGGCAACACAGGGGCCGAGACCCCTCCGCCTGCAGTGAACAAGCACAGGTCTCGCAGGGGGAAGCTTACAAAGGACTGTGTTTCCCTGCAGAAGTCTGGTTCAGAGGATCGGGGCAGCACTCTGACTTAGGCTGCAAGTAAATAATATTATAACAACAGGAAGATTAAACTTCTGTATTTTAGAGTATCGACTCTGAAATGGATGTTAATCATTCACTAGGTTGAGGTAAGATACAGATAACCTGGTGCAGCAGGCCAGGTAAGGAGAAAGACATAAATCGCAGACTGCCCCGCTTCACATGCAAGACCCTTTTGTGAGCACTTCACATTTGCTTTTGCAGGTGACAGAGCCCAGGCAGGCAAGAGGCAAGTGATCAGAAAATGGGCTCAAGTTAGACCAGGAAATAATGGCAGATTTGTCATGCAGGGGGAATACCAGTGTGTGTCACAGCCATGCCTGAATAAGTTGTTGAACACTGCGCGGTTCATGTTTTTCAAAGCTCTCCTTTGCACTGGCTTTCTACTTCCCTGCTACCAAGCCAAACCCTGCTTCAAAAAGTCTCTCAGATTGTCTCTATTCCTTCTACTCCAGCAGAATTATTTTTACCCAGAGTCTCTGGATGGATGAAATAAGACCTTGTCAAGATACTCTGAATTAACTCTGAAGTGCTAATAAAAAAACCCCACAAACAAAAAACCTCCATGAGACAATTCCCCTGCTTAGTGATGGCCTGAGGCTGTAAGTTCTGTCAGCTCCTTGAGTCACCGCAGCTGAACTTGAACTACTGCAGGAAGGTCCTTATTCTTAGTGCCCGGTTGTTTCTGCCAGTTAAAAAATTAGGGCACAGAGTTATTTTACAAGCGTATATTTGAAGTATTTATTAATATTTAGTTTTATAACATACATGTTCATATTTCTATGCTTCTATAACCCTATGTTACATGTGATAATTAGATTTCAGTTTGGACTAGTAAGTGCAGAGGAGGTTATATATGTAGTAGGGAACTTCAGTCCCTGGAAACAGCAGGACCGTGAGCGGCAGACAGCTCTGATGCAGACGGCACCTGCCACTCCCTGCCCATAAGCTCTACTGCTTCCTTCCACAGACCCTTCTTACCTAAACAAAACTTATGTAATAGTAACTGTTCTTCCTGACTTTTTAAATTACTTTCATTGGCACGTCATTGTACCTATAATACCGTGTTTTTCCTTAAGACCGGGAGAATCAGATGTGTATCTGCTTGTCACATTCACAAAGGAAAGAGTAGAAACAAGGACGTGTCAATGAAAACTGGCAGGCATTTTTGGGCAGCACCTTTTTAAATGTAACTCTTCCTCTCTTATTTTGCATTTTCCCTGTGAGTAAACACCAAGTGACCATGCCTTTGCAACCACGGACAACATTCAACGGGTGTGCTGCAAACCTACCTTCAGCGTTTCCGTATAAATCTCACACAAACCATTAGGAGTAAAGATTTACAGAACACTGGTGCTGGATTTGGGCCCGAGACATTAGTTCATCAGTGTTTAAAGATTTATGCTGTAAAGTCTTAGCGGTTCTTATGTGCTGAAGTCATAACTCTGAGGGGAAAATCATCCTTCAGGTAACTGAAAGCCGCAATTAACTGTGGCTTAGAAAATAGAATTTCAGCTCTACTGAAGTGTGGAATAGTTCCAGCAGATCAATTAATCAAGCCCTGCAACGAACCTAAAAGCACACCACAGACAGATGTCTCCAAATACAGACCTGATGTCCATTCCTCACTCTTAGCACTTTCAGAGTAGATCTGGAGCCGTGGGATTTTGGTCAGTTCTGAACTGTATTAATCATCTGTTTTGCTGCATCTCTTTTGGACTTCACCTCCATCAGGACACACATTGTCTCCCTTCCTCCGAGTTCTACCCGCACCACCATGTATTGTAAGAAAGCACAGCCTATTTGCAATCTGCATTTTCTCCTCATTTTCAGCTCTAGCTCCTTTCCCTTAAAAGGCACATCATTTCCCTGCCACTCCTCGTCCCCTTGCCCAGTTCAGCCCGTACCTGCTGGTAGACTCTGATCCCTGCCTACCTTTCAAATCTGTTCCAAAGATAATTGGTATTCGGTAAAAAAGAATGACGACAAAAGGAGATTAAATTAATCCAATTACCAGACTAAGCCAATGGGATGGGGAAGTATAGTTCCTACCATAATGCCTGGATGGGGGCTGCCCAGAAGGCACCATTTCACAATGGGCAGGAGACAAGTAGGGGATTTTTGGGATGGAATACAAAGTGGGTGAGAGTCAGAGAACAAACAGAAAACATGAAGACATTATTAGTTTAAAGAAGTGTTTTCTGGCTAATGTGATCTCATGAATGGCGGCAGAAGTACAGAAAGCTGAGGCTTCCCATGCCCTGCCTCACACATAGCATCACGTTTCTTGAACGCACCTTAACGCACAGTGACCACTCCAACCTGAGCACAAATTAAGGCAGCAGCTCCTTACTTAGAGTGACCACGAGGGATGTTTCCTACGTTCCTGAAATAAGTTAAGACCCCTCAAGAGTCAAGCAAGCAGCAGACTTGCAAGACAAATCTGTGAAAAATGACTGAGTCCAAACTCGCCATTATCGGTATTATCCCCGTATGTCCCCAGCACCTCTTTCAGCTAAGGTCATGTCTTTCTTGAAGCCCATGCTAGAAAACTCCAGTGCCGTACCTGCTGCCCTTCCCTGTTTGGAAAAGCTGCCCCAAGTTCCTAACATTTGCCAATACTACAGCAAGTGTCCAGCAAGGGCCCAAGTGCCCCTGAGGAGGATCCAGCACAAAGCAGAGACTTTGCAACCAGGACTCTCCTGTAGGGAGCAGGCAGAGCTTTCTACTAACACTGTGGAGGACGGGCCAGCGCTATGGAAGGTCTGCCCCCAAGGAGATGGCATGCTCAGGGGGGCACAACCTGCCCTAAGAATCTGTATCAGCTGTCCTCCAGTTTTGGGTGCTCAACTGCTGGATCCACCATTATCTTAACCTGGACAGTAAGTCCAGGCTGACTTCATCCTCTGCAGTAAGAGCAGAATTGAGTTCCTAGAATTCATTTTTCAAGAGCTGACACAAGATTACAGCCCATGACTTCAGGCCTAGGTCTGAGTTGTCCTGATGGACAACTGCCTGACTTGTAAGCTCCTGAGAGCTGGGCCCCTTCATTTCAAACCATGCATTCAAGTACAGTGGCAACCAAAATTCATGGCTGTTTTTGAAAGCTTGAGCTTCACATGATGTATGAGCTGACTGAAGGAAATCTGACATTCAAAGAACATAATGTACATGATGGCTTACCAGCAAAAAGCAACGCAAGACAGAGTGATGAATGGAGAGAGAGAACTTATCCTCGGAACATGCTGAGAGTTTACAAGATTTTGCCACAGCCAATATCCTTTCCACTGTCACTAGAGAGCCATCATAAAAAAAGAGACAACATTAAGGTCAAGACATTATGTGTTCCCCATCTTACATGCTTTCTTAAAGCTATTTGGAAATTCAGACATTTCAGGAAATTCAAACATTCAGAAATCCAGTTCTTTACTGAAAACATTTTTTTTCCTTGTCATTAATGCCCCCATCTTCTTTCCAAAGCAGAATGAAAAGCAAATACACCGGTCCATTCTAACACTACAATAATAAACAGATTCAGACAACTCGGATGTCAGTATCAGTAACAGTAACAAATAACTATGCTTAGCCCGCAGAAACAAGCCAGAATCAGCAAGCAATGGAGGAAAGCCAGGTTTGGCAAAACAAATGACAAAAAGTCCAAACACATTTCACATTGAAAATCAAGCTTGGCAGAGAAAAATATTATGATCAAGGCAGTGAAGGAAGACTATCTAGAATTCTAGCCTGCTGATACCCTGACAAAATCCAAGTCACTTAAATTTGTGAAGAACAGCAGTGTGTGCAAAAAGATTTTAAAAAAAGAAAAATCAGAACTGCTGACAGACCCAAGGCAGTCTCTCCTAGTTTGCTGCAGGTAAAGCTCAAAGCAGCAATTCAGAAAGTTAGCCTCTTCTTTCACTGGACATTCTTGCTGCCTATACACAACTGGAAAGAACTATTTCCCTGCCCTTGTATTACTTTTCACCAGTGCACAGCCACTTATAAATTCCCAGCATTCAAATGATAGCAGGTGACAGGATAGTGTAAACAACTGCAGCTACTCTTCATCTTCTCTCTTTCCCCTTTTGGAAATCTCTTCATGCCACTTATAATTTTCCCTCCTCAATATATGGATTTTCCTTCCTAACATTAAACTACTGTTAATGCTGAGAGAACCAGGTCTTTCAAGCACTATCTGTGATTCCTCAAGTTTCCTTGTAACATCCCTGGTGGAGAAAAATTGAGCAGTCTCACATTGCCAAATTATTCTTCTTCACCAAAGGAATCCTTGTGGAACCTCCAAGATGGTGGCTACCTCATCTTCTTAATTTCAAGGTCACACATGTCCTCACAGGTAGAAAAATCCTGGAAATGAAGGGTAGGATAAATCTCAGAATCCTACTGACCACCTCACCATGTTTGACAAGATTCTCAAGTCGGCAGCCATGGCTACAGCTGGGAGAGGCAGG
>NW_010429829.1:0-22715 GCF_000710305.1 Buceros rhinoceros silvestris | reverse complement strand
CTGAGCTTCCCAGAGTTCCTTCCACTAGTGCCCACCACTGAGCATACCATGGGGACCCGTCACGCCACCACTGGCTTGCAAAGTACATAATCAGCAGTGGAAATACGGGCAAATCCATTACTGGTGAGTTATGTACTCTATTGTTTAGCTTTATATCAATCCAGAAAAAACAAGCAGCAGCCTGTAAGCACATCGCTCAGGGAAAACCTTCCTCATAGACAAGTAAAATTTCTCTGTCCAGAATAATAAGTTAACAAAATCTCACGTTTTAGGGCCTAATTCTGACACAGAAGACATATCCCTCCACTGTCTTGGTTACTTAGTTACTTTTCTTCATCTTTGCTTTTTAGTGCTGTTATTTCCTCCAGGCATCAGGAAGCTCAGCATTCGGGTTACAACTATGAACACACCATCTTCATGTTTTACGCACGCCTGCCATTTTTCTCTTTTGTAGACCTGAAGTATCAGACCCACCATAAACCTCTAAGGTTTATCAGTTTATGACTGCCCTTCTAGTCACACTCATTCATCTGATTATGTGCTCTGTGTCCCAAGAAGGCAGCACCACAGCTTTTCCCCAGGGGAACAGGACAGGAACTCTCAGCCTTCTGAAAGGTGGTAAGCGGAACACTCACGAGCTCTTTTTAAAAACAGCAGTAACTCAACATTTGTGGCCCACACAGAACCAGTATTTGCAAGGATACTTCTGCCTGCTATTCCGTAAGGAAGCCTCTTACCTCTTCAGTCATCAATTTCTTAACTCACCATTGGTCCGTAAGCTTTTACTACTTCGTCCTACAGCTCCCTCCTTTCCCAGCCAACTTATGAAGGTTTAGTTTTGGCGGTCCCAGGGCTGTTTCCTACCACTGTTCTTCCAACTGAAACATGTGCTC
This sequence comes from Buceros rhinoceros silvestris, assembly GCF_000710305.1. NCBI lineage: Eukaryota > Metazoa > Chordata > Aves > Bucerotiformes > Bucerotidae > Buceros > Buceros rhinoceros. Next base: position 21,822 of record NW_010429829.1, on the reverse strand, counting down.
CCAGCTGCAGCTTCATGCCCTCCAGCTCATGAGCTGAGGAGCTGGGTCATAAGGATGTCCTGCATCTTTTCTGACTACAGCTGATGTCACCTTGCTTCTTTTCCAACTCTTTCTGGGCTTCTTACTGTCTCTTTCTCAAATCGCACAACTGGACTGTTCTCTCATGGTCTAATTTGGACTGGACCACAGATATCTGCTTTAACAGAAGCAAATCAGTCTGCTCTGCCTACATAAGTTATAATTCTATCTACAGATGTATAAACACATAAAGATATATAGACATGTTGTTATGTTGTCCTTATTGATTTGCGTATTTGCCCTCTCTTCTGCTCTACTTGAAGGGGATGGCTTTTTCCCCTATAACTGCTTTTTTTGACTGTGTTCATTTTTATGCTGAGGTGACCTTTTACAAACACTACTGCCAGATTCAGGATTCCTACCTGCAGCCTGCCAATCATTTATCATGGCTCCACAGGGCATGTTCAGTTCCAACATTTACACAGCCCCTCTGAAAGTAGATCCATTTAGTAATATGTTTATACCCTTCTTCCACGTTTCCTTTTGTGACTGCAGTGTGTCCAAATGACCATGCTCTATCAAACAGTCTCTCCAATAAAATCAACAAACAGATTCATTGCTCCAATCCAGGAAACCATTTTCAAAACTTGCCTATATTTATTAGTCAACATCAGTATGAGACTTTAGGTTCCTTAAGACAGAAGAGCCTATATGTATGTGCATGGGGATGCTTCAGATGTTTCTGAATGCCTGAAGTCCAGGAATTCATCTTTCATAGCACAGAGTAGCTAAAATCATGCCATAAAGCAATAATGCCGCTTCAGACTGCTTTGCAGATCCAGCAGTTTATGGCTCTGGTACGTGTTGAGACCCTACTCACATTCATCCCTTTTCTCAGATCCAAACTACACATTCAGACTTCTGAAAAATTCTAAACCATCTCCTGTGAAAAGCAGCTAACACACTTCTGCTTCAGGACTCACAGAATTCAAATGCATCGTTTTAATACCACCTACTTGCTAAACACTTGAAAATGGAATTAAGCTTCCACCTTAGAAAAGAAAATCCTTAAGAACTGCTAACTCTAAACCTAAACTCAGCAAGGAGGTAAAAATACTACTCAGCTCTTCACTCCTATCAGCTGTCAATCCTCAGAGAAGACATTTTCCACTCTCAGCTTCAGAAAGATGGCACAGCCGCAAAAGGTCAAAGCACAATGATTAAAGGAGACTTGAATTTGAGTCCATACACACGACTGCGCAGGAGAAGGCAGAACAATTTTCTTGCTTTGTTCTTAGAATTACTACTATATTTGTGTTGACTTCTCTAGGACCCAGTGAACCAAAGCACACAAAGAGAGGAAAAGCTGGTAAGAATTAATTTGGGAAAAGCCTTACAAGAACCTTGCCTTGAGAACAGAAGATGGATCTAAAAGAAGTAGGATGAAAAGACCCTGGAGAATTCATAAAACAGAGGGAAACAAGGAAGAACACACAAGTAAAATTGTAAGTGTATTAGTAGCTGAAGCCTCGTAGGGGGCAGATGGCAGGGAAGTAAACTTATCCCTGTGCTTGTAACCATTAACTTCACCTAAGTAGATAACTTGACAACAATAAGTCAGGGCAATACAATCACAAATACAACCTCAGTGATGAGTGGATTGAGAGCTGCCCTGCAGAGAAGGACTTGGGGGCATTGGTGCATGAAAGGCTGGACGAGAGCCAGCAGTGTGCACTCACAGCCCAAAAACCAACCGTATCCTGGGCTGCATCAAAAGCAGCGTGGCCAGCATGTCGAGGGAGGTGATCCTGCCCCTCTACTCTGCTCTGGTGAGACACCACCTGGAGCACTGCGTCCAGCTCTGGGGCAGAGGAGGGCCGCGAAAGATTAGAGGGATGGACCCCCTCTGCTGTGAGGACAGGATGAGAGGGTTGGGGTTGTTCAGCCCGGAGAAGAGAAGGTGCCTGGGAGACCTTATTGTGGCCTTTCAGTACTGAAAGGGGGGCCTCTGAGAAAGATGAAGACAATCTTCTTAGCAGGGCCTGTTGCAACAGGACAAGGGGTGGTGGTTTTAAATATATCTATATTTAAATATATCTAGATTTAGACTAGATATAAGGAAGACATTATTTACAAAGAGGGTGGCAAAACACTGAAACAGGTTGTCCAGAGAGGTGGTAGATGCCCCATCCTGGAAACATTCCAGGTCAGGCTGGATGGGGCTCTGAGCAACCTGATCTAGTTGAAGATGTCACTGATCACTGCAGGGGGGTTGGACTAGATGACCTTTGAAGGTCCCTTCCAACCCAAACTATTCTATGATCAAGCCTACTATGACAGGCTGAGGAGAGTTGGGGTTGTGCAGCCTAGAGAAGAGAGTGTCTCTCCAAGGAGACCTTACAGCAGCCTTCCAGTACTTAAAGGGGGCCTACAGGAAATAGGAGAGACTTGTTATCAGGGAGTGTAGTGATAGGACAAGAGGTAGCGGTTTTAAACTGAAAGAGGGTAGATTTAGGTTAGACATTTGGAGGAAATTCTTCACTGTGAGGGTGGTGAGACACTGTAACAGGTTGCCCAGGGAAGCTGTGGATGCCCTATCTCTGAAAGTTGTTAAGGCCAGGTTGGATGAGGCTTTGAGCAACCTGGTCTAGTGGAAGGTGTCCCTGCCCTTCGCAGCGGAGTTGGAACTAGATGATCTTTAAGGTCCCTTCCAACCCAAACCATTGTGTGATTCTATGATAATGCAGATCCATAAATTTCCACTGCTACTATGGTGACAAGATAAAATTGGATACATGTTCCATCCTTCTTCTGGCTACTAACCCCAAGTTAACAGAATCCTTCAAACCAACGTGGCTGGGAACCTTAATGGGGCTAGGAAATGGACTGGAAAAGTGAAGCTATTTTCCTCTCATCATTGAGCTGCTGAGCAGTCGCTGAGAACAGGCAGCACTCAGGTATGGACAAGACATCTAAAGTTAAAAAAGATGGTGAAAGCACTTCAAAAGTATCTCAGTGGCCAAACAGGGCAACAGACAAAAGACTTACAAAAGTTAATCAAAGCAGTTTAGCCACATCATCTTCCTGCACCAGCACTTGTAGAATCAGTGCAGCTGGAACAAAGAATTGGAGTTTTGCTGAGTGGCAAAGTTAACCTGGCAGTACAGATCCATGCTAGGCTTAGGAAAGACGTGCTCTTTACAAGTCTTGCTTGAAAGCTGAGTTGCTGGAGTACACAAGAATGGGGAGGGGAAAAGGAAGATGGTGAGATAAGGACCAAAAGGCTGCTCGGGGATGAAAAATAATCTTGAGAGCACTGGGAGAAAAGTTAAGCTTATGACTGTTGACTGCATATGCTGTCAGACAGCTGCCAAAACCCCAACAGTAAGAGGAGTCAAGGTAAGTCAAGACTGCTCCTCTACCAGTCTCTTGTGTAAGATGACTTTGCTTAGAAGGCTACACTAGTTACACCTTCTCTTGATTTAAGACACCATTTCGGTTTTACTAAAACTAAATTCTATTCTGCTCTGCAGGCAGGAGTTCACTGTACTCCTCTAGTTCAGCACTCTCTTCTGTCCAAAGCCAAGCAGCTGCTGTGTGCAGAAAGAAAATGACCAAATATAGCCAGACTATCTGCACCGACCTGTTTTGCCCTTGCAAAAAAGGGAAGACAACAATTGTAAAACCTGTCTCCACTAACCTGGCACTGCAGTGGGTCATGGATATCATTTGATTAGCACCCTGACGGAATGATCAGCAGCAGGAACGGGCTCTTGCGTATCGTCTCCAGCAGTCTCAGCCCTGGGCTACAGCAGCACATGTCACTGGCTGAAAACTCCAAATGCATGTCTGTCCCAAACTGTAACACTATAGATGAAATCTAACATCTTACCTTTCCAAAGCATAAGTTTAAGACAACTGAATTCCTTTCATCTTCACTTGTGTCAGAATACTTCACAGTAAGACATACATTCCCTTAACATTACTGCCACAAGGAGTGTCCAGGTGCCAGTAAATCAAGGTACCATAGGTCTGTACAAACACACATGGAAAGACAGCCTGTGTCTCAAAGAATGTGTCGTCCCATGTTATCTTTCTTATTTGCTGCTGCTGCGGAAGCAAGATCTAGAAATCGGAATCCATTTATTGCGGTTTTCAGGCTTCAAAAAGATAATGTTCCAAAACACACAGAGCTCTTGTTTTTTCTCATATATATTTGTTTAATTCCTAATGAATAATCCTCATAATCCATACACAGGCACTAACTGGCCCAGATCATTGGCTGTCTCAAAAGAGAGATCAGACATCAGGCTTCCTGAAACTTACTGCCCCCCTCCATCCCTTCACAATATCAGTTGACCCAGCAAAACATATTACCTCTCCTTAGAAAACCACATTGCACACGGTCTTTGAAGAGAAGGGAATTCTGAGCTGAGCATCCTTCAGCCGGTTACCAAAACAGGCTTATTTTTGAAGTCTCATGGCAGCCTAGTATCCAAATTGTATGAAAGGCAGGAAACTCTGAGCTGCAACATTGGAAGAGATGCTATCTACCAGGCTACGCTCTACAGAGTCATTTACACCATACAGGAAAGTGAAAGAGGAAGTTGTAAGACCATGACTTCCCATCCACGAAGTCCAGTTTGTTCTTAACACCTCCTATAATTAGTTTCTCTTTCTGTCAAACACCAAGCCCCCACTATTTTCTGTCAACTTGTCAGAGGAAGCTTATTGCACTCTGTACCTGGTTGGAAGGACTCCATTTCCCCATGTGGCCCGGTAAGCCCAACCAGAAAAGAAAACAAACATAGCTGCATCGTCCTCTGCAGCACAGAGGCAAGCCTGCCATCCCGGAGTCTCATACAGCACTAGAGACCTTTTAATGGAAGGGCCATTCCATTGGCTTCTTCCTTTGAGCTGTAACCTAAGGCTTTATCCAGCTACCATGTAATTGTCCTTTTGTATTTAGACAGAATGGCCTTTGCCAGGGGTGACAAGTGCGTCCTGCCCTGTTAACGATTGGCCACAGAGCTATGAAACAGGGCAGGGCTTTCCCAAAATCACACTCTTTTCTGCCAGGGGCTTTCTGCCCACCTCTTCGTTTGTAGTGCCCTTAATGCCCAACTTATGTTTTCAGCTTTTATTTTGCCATCTTCTGCATACAAAAGTTTAAAGATATACCCTAAAAACCTCTTGCTATTTTAGGAGACACATTTGTTACTTAAGCAGCGAGGAGTTGATCCCTCCTTTGTGCAGGTACTGAGCTCTCATTCACTGAAACACATCTCTGACAGCGACTTGTTCTTTGAGATTCAGCCTCCAATAATCTCTGCCTAGCACTACTACTGCAACATGACACCATTCTAACAAACTAATTATTTGCATGATACAGTTTTACTAGCTTTTGAATTTCATATAAACGTTTTACACGCACTCACACACACGTGCAGAGACCCAAATTCATGCATGAGTTTCAAACACTTAACAAAGGGTACCTTCATTACAAGCTTTGTCGCCACAGGCTCCCATTTGTAGTTACTGGAGCTGTGGAGGTAGCTAAAGATGGTCACATCCTGGAGAGAAGAGCGGAGTTTGAGCAGTCCTGATGCGACCATTCCTACATCTGTCCAGTACCTACTTATAGATGCTTGAAGCATCTGTAAGTATTTCACCACAGTGAAATACCTGAGGTTACACAGGGTAATTTCAGCTGTTATTGAACAAGATTTTTTTCTTCATCTTTTTTTTCTTCTGGACCACAATAGGTACCTCATGCCTCTGGGCAAAAAGCCAGCTGACCAAAGATGCCAGTTCTAATCTGTGTGTTGGGAACTGTCTTGTGAAAAGACTAGAAAAGAATTCCTCAGTTTTAAGTTAAACAGTTTGATACTGTTCACACTAGCCACCAAAAAAACCCCAAACCAAACCTTCTCCAAAACCCCAAATCCTAAATTCTTTTTAAATCATCATTAAAATCTGCTCAACAGACAGAGCATCAGGTGACCCATAGCAAATGGAACCAGAGAGGCACCATATGTTATCTTGTCCCTGCTTATATAAAATGCTTAAGAACTGTCACTTTCATGCCTGAATCATGCATCTACTATTGACAGTCCTGGTGGCACACATTGTGGTCAGCCTGTCCATTCCATTCTAGAGGTACACAAACCTGCAGCATATAAGGACTTTTATGACAATCACTAGGTATTAAGCAATACGCCGTTAGTAGAATGAGTAAGAATTTAAGTTTTTATCTCCCACATGAGTAAAACAACCTAAATACGTTTCCATTATATAACCAGCCTCAATACATGCAACAACAAACTCATCACATTACACATATGCTAAACAGCACTATTTCCATTGCTTTGCACAACAGTTCATAGCAATACCAAGGTGTTCAAAATAGAGCTTGGCATTTTTCAAGCATGCTCTTTGTGCATTGGCTCGTACTAACTTAGAATCTATATGTACACTGCAGATAACCAACTTGCTTTGCCCTATCTTTATTGCTTCTCAGAGTTCCCACAGCTGCGAAGATACACAGTTACCTTAAACACTACATATGCAAAGCTAAATTTTAAATGAATGTGCCTCACACATCTGTGCATGTGTGCAACACAGATACCAGTTGTTCCAGCAGTGCATATCTGTTCCTGAGAACAACTGGAGGGTAACTTTTGGTATCTTATGCTGATATTAGTTTTCTCAGGTGTTTTGTCCACTTCAGTCACTCCTCAGAGTCACCTACACTTACTTTGTCAGCACAGTACAACGCATGACGTTGTGCACATCCACAACATTGACAGATCTTCCTTCCTTCTCCAACTGGGTCTATGATGGTCAGTATATAAGCATAGGGAGCATCTTCTGATGCCTGGAAGTGGCCTCCATTCAGCAGCCTTCCCCCACCATCTTTCCTGGTAGAGAGAGCTACAGTGTGTAAGGAATTTGAAGAGTCTGGCTAAGAGCAAACTCAGGAACTGGAGTGGACATCAGAGGTCACTGCCAAAAAGTGAAACTCTTTTGCAGGCTCAGCACTCAAAAAGCAGGGATGCTGAAGACACCTCTCACCCTGGGAGTACCAAAATATCATCTAGAATACAGTAGCTCTCTTAGAGCAATTCCAAAAGGCATTGAGATTTCTATAACAAAGGGTAAGAAAAGAAGAGAAGCAAGTAGCAGCCAGGACTCAGACGGAGAAGCAAAAGGACCTTCCTAAGTCAGTGCCAAGGTGGATACATGGTTGGGGTTGCTGAGCAGCTGTCCTGCCTCAGGAAGCAATGAGAACACTGATGCAAGTCTTGCAGTGAGCTATGTTAGTTCTAACAGAGGCACAAAGGACCAAGCAGTGCAGCACACTAACACAGGACTGGCGAAACCCCTGCTTTATTACCACGTTTGCCATGATCTGCGACATGACCTTGGATGAGTCACTCCACCTCCCTGTGCCTCTGGTTGCCATCTGGCTAATTAGACCAAGCTGTTTGGTATGAAGGCTGCATCTAACTATAGATTTGTTGGGCAGGTAGCACAATTGGTTACCACTTGAGCAAAACTGCAACACAGAGAGCAACTGCAGCCAGCTGCTTTGCAAAAACACCAAATTCACAGAGTCAAAAAGGCTGCATGACTAGGCAGCTCTCAGCACCGGTCTCATTTGCTCAGTTACCTGTGTCACATGGATTCCAAAATTCATCAAAACATTTCTTTCAGGGAGCCTGAAGGCATATCTCTAAGCCAGATACAAGCATTTGTATTTAACAGCATATTCAATAAGCTTCTCTGTGCAGCACTTAAGAGTGAGTACAGGAAATACTACTGCAGCTGAGCTTCTCATTAGCAACCTAATTAGCCTTCTGAAAATAATTAACAACTCTTTCTATAAACGGAACAGATGACCCATTACATCCATCAGACAAGCAAAACAAATGCTGAAGGTAAGGGAGATTTGTTCAGGAGACAGCAAGAGAAGCATCCAGCAGCAGTGCAAGGAAGAAGACGAGGCACAGCTGCCCATGACTCACAAGGACTGAACTATGCAAGTGGGTGTGCAGGACTGGTGCGTGCCTATCTGTCTGATGTGTGCTTCCAGCATTCACGCTGAGCATTTTCCTCCCTCTACCTCTATGACCCACTGATAATCCCTCAGCTGAGATGATGAAAAATTCCACACTCCAACTTATTTTGAAAGCCTAATTTAAAGGCTCTCAAATTCAACCATTCACAGTCACAAACTGAAGCTCTCTCCATATGCAAAAACTCCCCAAATGTCATGTGTTTTGACTATTAAAACAAAATGCCCACTAAGATAAACCACGATTTAATGTTGCATGCAGTCCATTTCTGTGGCCCACCAGAACAACTGAGGTGATGGCTACGAACAGCATAAAGTATACCTCTCCAAGTTTCACAGGGTGGTGCTCACAGTCAGCGTGCCCTGAAGAGAGTTAGGCCTAAGTTTCTTGATCAGTGCTTGTTTGAAATCAGTGTGGGTGAACAGAGAGTCACAGGCATCGGTGTTGTGGGATGTGTGTGTATGCATGGATGAGAGAAAGCCAAGGATACAGGTCAAACTACCACTGCCTTGTGCAGCAGGAACTGTGGTATTATGATAGTTTGAGGCACTCTTTCAGTGCAGAACAACAGATAAAGGAGAAATAAGGCACAATGGAGCTGAGCTTCCCAACATCCACATATTCAGGTAACACAGAAAACACAACAAATCATGAACACGCCATTGTATTTTCAGCCATTTCCATGTTTGATGTATATTTACATTTCCCTGGTAGGAAAGCTGAATACTCAGAGCCTTCAAGCATGACCACAGTGAGGGCAAAGCTTCCACAGCTACATCACTATGGAAACCACAAATCCATCGCCGGCTCTGTTTGCCTACTTCTTTCACTGATTAAAAGAAAAAAAAAAAAAGCAAAGGATTTTTCCAGTTTATTGTCTTCTGTCAAGACCACAGGGAGACAAACACATTTTACCTGCTTCAGGACCAACCCTTTCAAGCCCTTCTTTCTTGAGAAAGAAGGAGTGGTTCACTCTTTGTGAAACCTACCCCACCTCTCAACCTAGCTGGCCAACCTTTCCCCTCCAGATGCTTTCACCACTTCTTTCAGTGAGGACTATTAGAATGCAGTCTGGGATTTTATATTGGCCTCCCCACAGCTTCCTTCAGCTTCCGGACTAGGACAACTCCAAAGGTGCTCACTCTAGGGCAAATCCAGATAGCTGTCATGGTGAGAAGCTAAAAACTGCTCTGGACAAAAGTTATAGCGGCTTGTTTTGACTAAAGCATCATTCACTTCCTTTCCTCAAAGCTCTTTAAGAACATTTGAAGTGCTCTTAAAGTGGGGTAGGGCACATTACAAGACAGCTATAAACACACGGGTTAACGTTTTGCTTTAAGAATCCCAGCAGTTGCTGGTTACAGGTAGCTTTCCCTGCAATAAATATCTTAATATCTCTCAGCAAAAGCCCAATATCCAAGAGCAGCTCTGGAAGATGCAGAAGGAAAAATGGGGGGGAAAAGCTCAAAAGACTGCAGTACGGCATGCATGGTGCAGCCTGTGACAGGTATGTGACATGGATGAAGGAATCCACACCAACCAGCAGGAAGGAAAAAGCTAAAAAAAGTAAAAACGTCTCCACATCTAAGTATGTGCATTTTATGGTGAAGTACAGCCTCTGAACAAACCATCAGCGATGCCTTCTCTTACACTGGGCACCTCTTACCTGAGCTCAGAGCAGCACACTGAAGAATTGGAGGAGAATTTAGTCTCTGCAGCTCCATAAGACCTCAGTGCCTCTCAACCTCAGCTGCCAATTGACATCTATGACATAGATAAATGCCCACTAGTAAACAAGTTGAGAAAAACTAAGTAGTTCATAGATGTTCCCAAACATTTAAATGCACTCCTCTCCACTAAAACACTCTGTATGTAGAGACAAACCCTGTCTGTGCTCAGGGAACTTTCAGCAGATGACACTCTGGCTTCTCAGCAAGACAGAGTTAGGAACAAACTGACATAGTACAAGTCCTCTTATAAAAACCAAAGCAATACCACTCAAAAGATGCAGCTCCCCACCTCCCTTTTGCAAAACGGGCCAGAGCAGTCAGTGCTTCCATCTTGGTCTGAACTCCTCGCTCTCACCTCATGACCAATTCCTGACTGGCATCTCAGTTTTGTGGTGTTACAAGAGTTCCTACAACAGCCCACAGGATGATCAAAGGTTACTTCTGTGCCCTCAAGGATGTCACAATGTACAAGCCAGTCTCATGGAGGACAAGCTGAGCAAAGTGGTGATCGCTGTCTGCAGGACTGTGTCCCTGTGGCTTTGGAAGCAGTTCTGCCTGCATCTCCAGCAGACAGCATCCTGAACAGCCTGAGTGGATGGAACATACAGGAGGCACTGGAGGAATGAATAATTCACAGTGTTGTTCTGCTGCCAATGGATCTATGTTTTCTTGTGCCCATCCGGTGCTCAGTTTTTGTTTTAACAGTAATAGGATACGTCTGCGCTTCCTTTGATGGTTCTTGAGGGCAGGTGATAAGCAGCATTTGCTCTACTCATAGCAATAGTACCACACACCAGAGTGCCTGCCAAACACAGCTTTCTTCAGAACTACTCATGGCTGTATCGTTGACAAAATGGCTGGACTCATTCCAAGGCTCAGTCCATCACCAGCAGCCTTCCCTGCTGACACCTGCTTTGTTATAACCTTGCAGCACTGCTCTGGACTTTACTGCTCAGGAGATGACACTTTTTGACCAACTGAAGCCCTGTATTCAGCTACACAATGGGCAGTCAGGTCACAGTTGGAGTTCAAGGCAGCAGCTGACCCTGCTCATTGACACTGTTAGATTTGCCACACTTATGTCCTGCTTTCCTTCAGCAGCTGACTGGGTCTGCTCCCCAGTCTCAGAGAGGGACGGGGTCCCTCAAAGCAAGAGTACCTGCTAGAGTGGGAGAACAGAATACCCTGGCATAGGATCTCTTGGCCATTACCACGAAGAGACAGTAAGGAGACCCCTGAAATAGGATTGGCTGAGGGAGGAAGATACTGAATTCTATATACATAGCACCTACATATTCAAAACAAGTTCCAAGTAAAGTACTGTGCACGACCTACGCATGAAACCTTATCCACAACAGGGAAAACAATACTGTAGCCTGAACTGCTGCAAGCTGTGTGAGAGCATCTGTGCTTAACCTCCAGTGAGGAGACCACACCTCACACTGCAGACACTCAGAGCACTCTGAAAATGCTACAGGGCCTGGAGATTGTCCTTCTGGTCCCATAATGTCCAGCCCATCTATCAGGATCAATATAAAATTTCTCTCTGGGATATAAATCCATCTTCCAATGGGATAGCATTTTACATCCACTTTATGCATCAGACTGCCACAGATACAAGGAGAGTGGCAAGACGCGCCTAAAAAGATCAGTAGAGTAACACACTGGTGAATCAGGTGCAGAGACTGCACTGCTTGCTAGGTCTGAGAATAGATTCCTCATCAACTTACACCTCTGCTTTTACCACCGGAGAGAGCAATCCTCTGCTCTTTACCTACTGCTCTGGTTTAGCTCGGAGATACTGCTCCACTGTCCTGATTGTTGTAACTGCCTAAGGCCATCCGAGCGTGAGGTTTTAAAGAGACAATAACACTGGAGTAAGTTTTGCAATGTAAATTACGAGCACTCAGAATGATGTGACTCGAAGCAGACAGGAATCAAGGGCAATGTGTGCAAACGGCAATTTTTATTACATTTCCAGAAAGCCACTTGCAGTTTGAACCAATGGAAATAACTTCATGTCTTGACTCTCCTTTATGCACTCTACATATTTAAATTCCAAAGGTCCCACCAGTCAGTTCTATACTCACAGAACTGCTCTTGTTTTCTGGTGTACGAGTGGACTCCCACCAGTTTTACCCTCCAGCCCTTACCTTTTCCAGGGAGGAATCCTGGAGCTCTCCCACTTTTTGGTCAGCTTCCAGTTTACAGCATCCGTGGGTTGACCAGGTTGCTTCCAGCAAGTCGGAGCCGTTTCAGACACCAGCCGTTTTCGGACCAGGTGCGTGTGACCGACAGCTAATCCACCAATCAGACAGCCTTCCTAAACCAAAGAAGTACAGTATAATCTTAATGAAGCACAGCTCAAGGGAGCCTTTAAACACAGAAAGAGTGATGTGTATGGATGGCTCAGCTCCGGTACATTGGGCCCTGCAAGACCAGCCTTCTTCAGAGTCCCAGGTAGGCACATGTACCTGACCCTTGCCCAGGGCAGCTCCCTGGCAGCTGCCTCTCCTCTGGTGAAGCTGAGCCTTTCGATTCTCCACTGTCTTCTGGATCCCGGCCACAGCAAACACACAGAGCAACTTCACTGGAGGCAGTGACCAAAAGTTCCTCACTGCTACCATTGCAGCAAAGGTCTCTGTTGACCCTTGAAAGGTCTACCAGAAAGTGCTTTATCTCTACTCCCTATTTTTGAAGCAAGCCTCACTGCTGACTCTTTCTCGTTCCGGTACTCCCTCTCCTAACTATGTCTCCCTAATTTCCCCCACCTGTTCTCCTCTGCACATCTCAAATCATCACATTTTTCCTCTTCTCCCTTCCCCTCTCTGGTACAGGGCATGGCCTTTGTGTAAGTAGGCCCTTGCCACTGCCACCCACCCACCACCCCAGCCTGCTCCTGTGGTCACCGGCGCTGTCTCTTCCCCACCGCCCTGATAAGCCGACTGCCTTTCACCTCCACGTTGGGCTCAGCACAGCTGCATGATCCAGCAAGTGGAGCTCATGAGCTGAACTGAGGCTGTGCTTCTCCTTGAGCACTGACATGTAAGCTGCCACACTCCCAATTTTCACAGAAGTCACTCCTTGAGGTGCCAGCTCCAACACACAAGTCTCTAACACCATACTCATGTCAGCCTCACAGATCTTACACTCCAAGGGCTTGTCTGTACAGAGCATTCTTCTGCATTAATTGCATGTCAAGAAGTTAGAGCAAGGACATTTATGTGTCAGACTGTGCAACAAATGGGATCATCACATTATCCTAATGAATCTCTGAGGTTTTGAGCAGTAAAGTCCAGGAATTCAAGAGAAACATTTTCCTTAAAAGAAGAAAACCTACACTGTTTTTCTTTAGATAGCACTGAGCTACAAAAACACTCCAATCAAAAATGCAGATTAAATAACTAATCCTACCCCAACAAAACCTTCCCACCAAGATTAATGGAGCAATGAATAGCATAAAACCACTGTTTAATTCAATGTTACATGGGTATTATAGAGACACATTTAGCACCTTCTGCTTGTGCACTGAGGCTTGCATCTACTTTGGAGCCTCTGTTATACGTACCTCTATGCTACCCTAATGCCAGTTGGTTTTCAGCTGCGTCACCTCTCATATCTGGCTCACAGGCCACCACCCAGCAGCAAGAAGTTCCTTTTTCACAAAAAACTTCATTTCTGTGAAGTGCTGGAGAAACGGTACCTTTAGTTACACATGTATCTACACTTGGAAGAAAATAATCATTGAAGAAACTTCATTAGCAAAGACTATACTGTAACACAAGTGAGCAGAGAGCTGAAAACAAAGTTGCAGCCTTAAAGCTCATGTGATTAATATAATGCTTCAGCTGCTCAGAAAAGGAGATTTGTTTTTTCTTTTGTATATAAAGGAACTTTCTGTGCTGAAATACTAATGATTTAAAAGTGTAGTGTTTGTAACAGGGAAAAAAAAAATCAAAAAAGCAAAAACTCTGGTGTGACCATTCAACTGACTAGACAGAAATAGTTAAAATCTAAAATCCACTACTAGGGCAGACTCAGGCTTCCCAAAACAGCACTTGCCCATGCTCTGACTGTTCCTCTGACACAGACATCAACATTCCTGGTGTCAGCAGGTTGAGGACAGCACATTAGCACAACTTAGCAGTAGTGCTCATCAAATAAGAATATAAAAAACAAGCAAACAAAAAGGAAAGTAAATTCTCCACTGCAAAGTGGTTATTTGTGCACTCCTCCAGCTGTCTATTTTAGTATTCACACTTATTCATTATTTCCAAAGCGCTCCAAAAAAGCAAGCTCAGGTCCACGCAACTACTCAGTGATAAAGTGTCCAACAGAGAAACCAAGTCACAACACTGCTCCATGACTTATCTGGGATCCTCTTGGGAGGAAGTGCCAAATTTGGAAATAGAAAGCAAGCGCCTGTCTTCTCAGAAACTCACCCTTACACAGAGGGTGATGCAGATCTCACTTTCAACTGAAGTCCCAACGTGCCTTTTGATAAGGACTTTCGAACCTGCTCACAGACCAGCTGGGATCTGAACATCTCGGAGCCTAGACTGATAAGCAGAGCACAAAATTTCGTGGTTTGGCTGAATTTCCTTCCCAAAATGACTAAGTTACTTCAGAGAGATACCTAGGGCTTGTACTGCTACACAGTCCCCACCTCCTGAAAAGGAATGCCCCTCTTCAGGAACGACAACAAAATAATTGGAAAAACAACTCTGTATAGCAATAACTTGCAGTTACTCAAGGAAAACCAGTGATTTCCAAGGTTATGTGCATTGCTTCCCCACTTCCCTCCAGGTGAGTCTCCTGTCTCTATTGAAAACTTCTGGCAAAGCCTTGAGAAGCACATTAGACCTCCAGATTTACTGATTTCTTTTAAAAGCCAGGCTGCCACCCAATAGCTGGAGAGGCTTGGGCAAATACCAACACCCTCACACAGCTACAGTACCTGCAAATGCTTCTCTGGCTATTTATCAACAAAAGCAGAAATGCATTTAGAATAATTGCCAGGAGTCTTTAATTTTTGTTGATCCTATCCTTCAATCTGTCCTTTAAGAAAAAGAGGGAAAAAAGAAATGAAACTCAGGTTTCAAACACACATAAGATCAAACTCCCTTATGCTGCTGGATCTGTCTTACACTGTTAGACTCTCATCTACTTTTGTCTCTGTGTACATGCATCCCTGTTTGTGTTTCTTCCATTCTGCTCCTGCTAAGGCAATGGAAATGAACCAGCTGGGTTTACACGCAGGTTTTCATGCATTACCGTGGGTCTCAACATTTTGGGGCCAATGGGCCACTGTGAGTGTTTTAAGACTTCTCACAGCTTGCCACATATCCCTGCCATCTACCTTTAGCATAAATCTCTTACCCATTTTCTTGTTTTTCACGATCCAAAGTACAATCTACAGACTGCTTTCCGTGAGCTGATGAACCATCAAAAACCCACAGACCCATGGGAGGTAATGGCTGTTTACTTATATACACTTCCATAGGCTTCATTATCTTTAAGAGTGCATCTAACATCTTTTCTGTTGATTTCACATTCTGTGAATACTTTTCTCTAAAACTGGGGTCAAATCTGACCTCGCAATATGGCAGGTTAAGCAGGTGGTAAGTTAAAAAGGAGCAACTCTTGCAGAACTCCACCTACATTTGCTTTATGAAGAAGTACAGAACACATGTTACATGATGAAAGCAACCTCACTGGCTTTTTGGTAATTGAAGGCAGGGTACTGTTGCTTAGCAACTTATCTGATTACCATTTTCCAAGTATCACATGCACACTTAGATATGTTGCATAATAACATCTCACTTTTATGCTGCCTAACCCAATGGGGAAAAAAAAGGGGGGGAAAGCCATCAAAATTAATGCCTTTAATCTCTTTTTCTGGCAAAAGAGAAAGTACAAGATAGTAGCTCAAAAACAGGTTGAAACATTAGTGTTCCTGAACTTTACTCCTGCCTTTTCCTGGCTTGCTGAATGTGCTTATACAAGCATTTTATTTTATCTGCTTGTCTGCAAAATGACACTAATAATACCAGTCTCACAGAGACACAATGAGAATTCATTAAGAATAGAGAGATTCTCAGATGAAAGATGCAGTGGAAGTGCTGGTGTTAGCATTTACAGCTTTTTAGTACTCCAAACGTTGCTAAGCCCTGGTCCAAAGCACAGCAAATTTTAATCATTGTCATGACATTGTCCAGTCCTTGTTTCTCAAACAAGAATCTCAAACTCAGAAAACTACATTTCTCCCATCAGAATGTGACAGGAAAGGGCTGTCTTCTATGTCTGATATGTAGCTGGGAAAAAAGAAAAAAAAAAACTATTCCCACCATCCCACACACAAGGTAGCATACCCCAACTTCAAGTTGGAGTACTAAGCATCATTGCAGCTCTTGGAGCCTGTACCATGAAAATCAGAGGTGACTCAGAACATGCGCATACATGACATTTTTAGAAAACAACATGCTCTACTTAGTGATTTCATCTTTGAAAAACTAAGCACACTCTAGCTAATCTATGAAAGAATTAAGCGTTTAGTTGCCTTTATGGCAATAAAATACAAACACCAAACTGAGGCATTGTTTCCAAAAGGATATAATTATCTGACAGGAGGACTTAGATTCTAGAAGTTGACTTTTTGCACACCCACAAGTTATACGCCAATATAGTGTAAGATAATAAGCTGCCTACTTCATATACGCACCTGAGTCTTCTTTCGCATCACATGGGACTGGCTTAGCTGCCCAGGGCGCTGCTGACACCACGCGAGCCGCTGTCAGCCCAAGTGAGTGATGCTGAGGCTTTGGAAACTCAGTATCTCATCTCAACGGCAAGGTATTAAGCAGCAAAGGAAAACCAAAAGCAACAACAGCCAAGCTCTATATTGCTAAGGAATAGTTACATTACCTTCACAGCAGCTCCTCTCTGCCTAATAGACATTCAAGCATTTTTATAAACTGTGCCCTACATCCTGCGGCTCTTGTGCAAGTCCACTCCCAATTAAAAGCTTAATTGCAAGATCTGCCGTGGAAAGGACTGATGGATCAAAATAAACCGAATCACATGGTATCTATCATGCCACTAGGGGAAACTACATACACATCTTGAAAACACCAGAAATCACAAAAAGAAATAACTCTTCATCTGGAACTTACTGGAAGCAGCCTTACCATAAACCTCTGCAGACACAAAACACAAACAAAATAACACAGGTCAAAATGTCCTGGGGGTTGAGCAAGTCCGGCTTTGCTAGGCTGGTTAGCAGGAGAGGAAACAGCTGCTGTCATCCAGCAGTTTCTGCCACAAGCAAAGAAGAACCACCCTACCTAGAGCTCTCCATAGACACAGCCAAGATTCCTCAGCCCAGATTAGGCTGGTGGAGCCGAAAGAGTTTGAGCATCTCCTTCACATGTATTCTGGGTGAAAAAAAAGCAACCAACCAACCAGACTCCCCATCCCCAGAAGGCACTCAGCTACCCATGGTAAAGAGAGAGCTTCCCCCCTCAGAAATACTTCATCGCCTCCTTCATGCTCCCAGAAGACTCAAGGAGAACAGGACAGAAAGGTGCTCCACAGAAGTCCTTCACATAGGCTACCTTCAAACCTGAGAGCAAAGATCCAGCAAGGAAGGAGTCGAACAGCAGCTTCACCACTCTGTGCTATCAACACTTATCTAATGACTGCTAATGCTTGGATCTTACGCACGAAAGCAAGACAGCATTTGTGGTAGGGAAGATTCCCTCAGTCGTTTAATCCAGCTTTGACAGAAGCCTGTGAAGGCGGGGGAGTTTTGGAATAAGGTTGTGGTGAACTCTTGTGCCCTAATGTGTGACGCTAATAAAAATCCAGAATAAAAGAAAGGGTGCAATGATTAGACACCTCTGAACTAGTAACTGATAGGTATTCTCATTCAGATATGCCTACAAACAAACCCCTAAAGCAGTCTAGCTTTTGTTTAGCCTCTAAAGACATGTTAAAGAGCAGCATGCACCTGCAAATACATGTCTTTCACACTTGTTTCAGCTGGACTGGGAGGTGCATAGGCTCTGGCTCACACCAGACATGATTGGGTCTATCATTTACAACCAGGAATGTAGCCGTCTGACTAACCAGAAAGAGCACGTTGTTCCCAGTTGGCACAGATGTTGGTAATCTGTTCCTGCAGAGCCAAAGCCTTTGCCCAGTCTGGCTTTCTTTCAGAACTCTTCATGGTTGCCTGCACAACCACCTTACCTAGGAGCTCAGAAACCATCTGGATACTCCTGCCTCACGTACCATCACAGAACTGTGAAAAGCAGACCAGTTTATTTCTGACATACAAGGCAAACCAGCCCTCTGCTCCCCCACCCAGTTTGTACTGACCCTGCAAAGCTAAGAGCAAGCAATACAGTCAGGTGATAGAGTCACCAGAGAATACCGAAATGCATACAGGAAGCAGATCTGAGAAGTAAAAAGGGATCATTTACAAACCCATACCAAGCAAGCCACAAACACCCTTTAATGTCAGAAAACATTAGCTACCTAGATGATCAAACTGCTTTCTGAAGAAATAAGGAAAAATACCATTCTTCACCTTTCTCAACAGGCAGATTTTATTACCAAAGAGAACTGCCTCTTGTATTGTTCAACTTCATGTCTTCCACTCCAGATCCAACCCAGGAAGACCTTTGTTGGACACTGCTTCATTTGCAGCTATACAAAACCACACAGGACAGAAGGGACCACATATACCTTTGCTCAGGTGCCATTCCCCCATCAGCAGGACATGGCTCTGGCATCTGAAAGCTTACCAAGGTATCGCCACTGCCTATGGAGGTGGGCAGGGCTTCCGCAAGAGGAAGGTGAGGAGTGGGAACAAAGGCTTTTCCTGCCTCCTGCTGGCAAACAATTTCTCTAAGTAATTGACCCATTTTCCACAGAATAATTAGCCGTAGGGAACAAAGCACTGCTGCCCTTTAATTAGTTATGTTACCTCTCCTCTTACCAAGTAATAGCAAGCTGCCTCAGACTGAAAAAAGAGACAAAACAAAACAACATGGCAACTTAATTTAATTTTCTTAAATATGTACAATTGGCAACAATAAAACTACCCATTACTTCAATGATTTCACCATTAGCACAAGCAGGTCTCCTTCACTCCACTACACTTTAAGCCTCCTTAATACATCAGGCTTCTCTTTTCTAGGAGCTTTTTCAGGCTACCTTCCCTTCATCTTCCATGAGGAAACACTTCTGTTGTCACAGAGTTTAAGAACAGAAAGGACTCTGCCTAAAATCTAGTCAAACCACCTGCGTATCAGTTTATTAAAATTTCATGCTGTTTCTTGCAAAAGAGCTCAGTAACTTGGATAAGGGCAGAAGTCCTTTAGTCAAAGGAGCTTAGATTTGCATACCATGAACAAAGAGCACAAGACATCAGGCCACAGCCAGCGCAGCAACTCCAAAACTGGCAAAGGACTGTTCAAATGACTCTCACCCAGATGACCCTTAGTGACCGATCCCATGCTCCAGAAGAAAGAGAAAACCTACAAAGTCTGGCCCCGGACTTTGTGGTAAATATGATTCTGAGGATAGAAACAAGACTTGCCATCAAAGGATGTTTTGGGGGTTTTTTCCCCCTGGGGAAGAGTGCACAGTCTCCTCTCCCTCTCCCATACTGTCCCCAGACCTCCTCCTTCCTGGCATGCCTAGTCCCCAATTGTTTCTAGTGCTTCAGAGGAAGACAAAAACTAAATTAATCTGGCCAATTACGCCATGAGAGGTAATACCTTTCCTGGACACGATGGAGTGACTGCTGGCAGCCCTGAAGCTGAGTATAGACAGGTATTACAAGCACATTTAGGATGTGGCAAAACAACTCCTCCTCTCCAGAGCTCCTGATGTCTGGGAGTAACCAGATCCACAAATTACCAGGACAAAGGGATCCCTACATCTTCACTCCTTAGGACTTCTCCAAGATGCTGAATTAGAGTATAAATTGTAAAAAGGTATCTCGATTTAAAGGCTCCAAACACTGTCGAGTCCACCACCTTACTGAAAAACCTCTTCCTGTCTTCTTGACTCAAAGTCAGGTACCTGCATTTCTGTTCAAGGTTAAATTTGCCCTTCACAGCTCGGCACCACATCATGTTATTACATTGTCAGCAAAACCACAGTCCCCACTATCAGGTATCATTTCCATGTGTATGCAGAGCTCTAGGTTACTCTCAACCCACGTTAGTAGGCTATCCACAACTCTTGTTTCAGCTCCCCTTGACTGTTCCTGTAAACTACCATGGGATCTTGCCACAAGAATGCTAAAGTTTGAGCTCTCCTGACAAAGCAGCTCGGTTTTTGCCTTGCCTTCACCGTCAGCCCGCGGCAGAGTGGGAACAGCGATACTCACCAAGGCTACGGACGTGCTGCCAGAAGCTCAGCATGGATGGAGACGTTATGCAGTCACAAGCAGTACTACCTCAACACAACCCGCCTGCCCCTCCATTTCCCTCCCACCAGACTATTCTACTTCCTTTTTCAATGTGCCTGTGATCAGAGGATCTCAAATTGTTTCACAGTGAATAAGCTGCTTGTAACACTTCGGCTGACCTTTGTTTAGGAAGCTTAATTCATGTGTTTCAATTTGACATCTGCTTGGGAAATGCCACTTTTCTGTACCTCATTTTCCCCTCCCACAAAGAGTGGGACACCCAGCTTCTTCAGGGGGAGCCTCAACGCAGAACTATGAAATTTGCAGACGTACACAAAAAGCTCCTCAGGGAGAAAATAACCTTCTTTCAAATTAAGCGAGCAATCCTACACACAGCAAAACTGACATCCCTGCATGGAAGAGGCCATACCTTCTCACCAGCACCAGGCACTGGGATTCAGGAAGGACCTTCAGGATGTGCTGTGGGCATCAGTGTCTTACAGACTTCCTACAGGGTTTTCCTCAGTGCTGGCCAAAAGGGGCTATAGGCATTGATGATTCCACAACAGTAAGTCTTCTCTTTCTGTTTCCTAATAATTTAATGGCAATTTTTCTTTTCAGAACTTCCTATTTACCACAAAACAGTAGCTAGCTGATGCCGTACATGTATTAATGCATTGGCATCAGGAAACCACAGAACACAGCTCTTTGGGCTATCTGATCTTCTTGCAAATCCCCAACGCACACAGTTCTGGCAGTCCGGGAGCTGTTACCACCTCGCCTGCAAAAAAGTTCAACCCCTGCAGGGACAGCTTTTTTCCTCAGAATTAAAGGGGAAACAGGACAAACCTGTCAAATAAATGATGTCAGAGAACAATACGAAATATTTAATGTGACAGAGTTTTAGTGCTTCTGCTATCTAACTAGGAGTCTTACTAGGTTTGTATTTCCCTGGTCGTTTTGGACCAGCAATGCTAAACGCTCCCTAGGAAGTCCCAGGGTAACACTCCCAACTCAGGAGGAGCGGGATGGGCCAGCCTCCCAGCATCCCTGCTCCTAAGCATCCTAGTGACAACCTGCAAAACCCTAATGCAAAGAATGGCAGACAGAAGGAAGCAGATTTTCCGTTTCGCCAGAATTCAGCTATTCTGAATATTTTTCCATACCAAAAATGGAAAAAGAACAAACATCTTGAGACTAATTTAATTTTTTTTAAAAGAGAAAAGTCTCGTTTTCAGCCGATCATAATATCCGGGTGCCTGACCTCTGGGCTTTACACACACCAGTAATTCACAAGGTTACAGAAAATTCACTGAAAGGACCACAGCCAGCCCCCATCTCCCAGTTCTGCTCTGCAAGTGCTGAGCTGCTTCAGATCTGTTTCTCCTTTCCTGGAATAAAATTTTACTGAAATCAATACAACAGGATGTTTCAAAACACTCCATTTTTCTCAAAAAAGGGGCACTCTTCAGTGGAAAGCAGCTCCAATTCCAGGAACTCTTCCACCCTGCTCCCCCTGAGCCCAGAACAGCTCCCAACCGGGCCGGCACGAGCCTCCCGGGCAAAACCCCCG
>NW_010429828.1:1772-2036 GCF_000710305.1 Buceros rhinoceros silvestris | reverse complement strand
AGGCTGCAGCTGGACGGGGCCCGTGGGTCTCTGCTGCTGTGCCCAGGCCAGCGCACGTCCTGCACAAAGTACAGCAGCTTCTTCCTCGTGAAGCAGCCAGTCTCCCGGCCAGAGGGAAGGCAGCATGGAGGGCAGGCGCCGCACTTCCCAGCTTGGCTCCAGCTGACTCTGGGCTAATGCTGGCCTTGGAATCGAGGGCTGGAGGCTTCAGGTGCCCCTTCCCCTCTTGCTGCATCCACTTCCCTCTCTTAATGAGCACCATGA
>NW_010429828.1:0-1560 GCF_000710305.1 Buceros rhinoceros silvestris | reverse complement strand
CCCTCCCAGTCCCCCCAGCCAATGCCACGCGGTTGACAGGACCGAGTGCACTGACTGGAAAGATGGTGAGCTGCGCCTTGCACCAGCAGAGCAGCCTTTACTGTACGGCCCCTGACCCAAGTCCCCTTTGGAAGTTAAAAGCGTTGCATCTCTGACTCAGTTGCTCTGGTCTGGTGGAGGAGGGATGAGGATGTGGTGACTGGGAATGTGCTGTGGCATTACCCAGCACATTAGATCTACGCCCACAAAACTGGCTGCGCAGCTGAATTGGCTTCCGCCCTGTGCTGGGGCATTGGACATGGCAGGGCCTTGGCATCTGAGCCAGCCCTTCTCTCTGCTGGCATCCCAGTGGCTTCCGCCCTGTGCTGGGGCATTGGACATGGCAGGGCCTTGGCATCTGAGCCAGCCCTTCTCTCTGCTGGCATCCCAGCTACCGGCTTCCTGACCCTGCAGTGGGGACCAGCGGAAAGAGCTTTCCTGGCTGGGGCACTGGGAGAGGTGGGTGCCGCGTTGCTTTCTAGTTCGGTTCCGGAAGACTCCGAGGAGGAAGCAGCATGTCCGAGGGTGCCTGAGCCTCCCCTGCCTGTTGGGACACCCTGCGGCACCTTGGGGGTGGCAGTGCCCAAGGAGAGGCTGTTGGCTGCCTGCTGTGGGCCCTGGGAGGCACAGAAAGGCACGGGGAGGTCCCTGAGTGCCAGGAGAAGGGCACAGCAATCCCATGTAAAATGGAAATGGTGTATTTTTCTGGAGGCCAAGTCAGGTCCTTGGGGTTGGCAGTGCCCAAGGAGAGTCTGTTGGCTGCCTGCTGTGGGCCCTGGGAGGCACAGAAAGGCACGGGGAGGTCCCTGAGTGCCAGGAGAAGGGCACAGCAATCCCATGTAAAATGGAAATGGTGTATTTTTCTGGAGGCCAAGTCAGGTCCTCACCAAATCGTGGCTTCTCAGGATAAGATGGCTCACAGGGGACTGACAGGCTGACCCAACCTCCTGTAGCACCATTAAGCCTGCCTGGGCTCTGGAAGCGGCAGAGCCACCACCTGCAGGGAGTCCCCACGGAGCCCATCGGCCAGCAGTTTGAGGAAGCCTTTGCTTCTCCTGCACAGCCT
This sequence comes from Buceros rhinoceros silvestris, assembly GCF_000710305.1. Taxonomy (NCBI): domain Eukaryota; kingdom Metazoa; phylum Chordata; class Aves; order Bucerotiformes; family Bucerotidae; genus Buceros; species Buceros rhinoceros. The sequence goes on along the minus strand of NW_010429828.1, from coordinate 455 downwards.
GCTCTCGGCACCCCTGTTGTAGGCATTCTGCCAGGCCAGGTATTTGGAGAGGAGCTTTCAGAGGGGTTCCCATCTCCATTCCGTTCCAAGCGGCCTTTCTGACCAGGAAGTGTCGAACAAACGGCTCAGGAGCTTTGCCAGGGCCAAGGTCCCCACCTGAAGAGCCGTCCCCCACAGCGTCCCTCTCCGCAGGCACAGGTCCTGCCTGGGCTCTCATGGTCCCCGTGGCTCACGGTGGGGCCTGCACAGCTCTGGGTACCGCTGAGAGCGCTGGCCTGGGCACCCCGGGCAGGGAGCCTTGAGCAGGGGCCGGGAGCTGGGGGCAGTCCCGCCGGGCTGCACGGCCGCAGCGAGGGGTGCAGCTACCAGTCAGGGGAGGCTGGCGCAGCGTGAGGTAGGAATTTGTGGCAGGCAGCGGGCGGGCGGCTTCAGGGAGAGAGCAGCGGTCCGGAGCA
>NW_010429827.1:83425-83813 GCF_000710305.1 Buceros rhinoceros silvestris | reverse complement strand
CGGCAGCCGTTTGCCGGAGCGGTAGGCGCAGGTGCAGCGAGGTGACGCCGCAGAGCGCGAGGGCTGGCAGGCGGCGGGCGTGCACCAGGCGAACGCGACCGGCGCTTCCCGCGGCGGAAGGTCTCCTGATGCGCTGCGTCTGTATCTGGCCTGTGCTGGTGAGGTTACTAAACACAGGAAGGGGCGTGTGCGCGTTCGAGGGAAGTGGCTGCTTGTTTGTGTCAAGAATTGTTCTGTTTTGACGTGAGGGGATCACATACGAATGAGAAATAGGGTTACCCTTGGGGGCAAAGCCTCGCTGTCACGGTTCAGTCTTCAGCTGGGCTGGTGGAGGGACAGCAGTCGCTTTTAGGCAGTGCCTGTGTGGCTGCTTTGGCCCAAGCGGCGG
>NW_010429827.1:74495-83295 GCF_000710305.1 Buceros rhinoceros silvestris | reverse complement strand
GGAGTCCCTGGTCCAGAAATATCCACAAAAACTTGCCACTGCAACAGGTACACGCATGGGTGTTACTGATGGAGAGGAAAGGACTAGTGACCCGTGCTACTGGTCTTGGGTCAGGGATGAAGCTTCAGACCGTCATACTGGACAGGACACCCAGATCCAGCTGGTCTAACACCCTTTTTTGTGCAGTAAGTGACATCAGTTACTGCAAAGGACACAAAACCTCTGCCCTGAAGCGTGACATTTATACATCTTTACAAGAACCTCTTCTCTGACATAGAGGCAAAATGTATAGCACAAGTCTGATCTTTTTGCAGCTTTCTACCCTCACTCTCTTTCTACCCTCACTCTCTATTTTTAAGACTTTAATCCTGAAAGGGGTCCCTGTGGACTTTCCAGCATCCAGTGAAGTCATGATAATGACATGCTGACAGCAAAGGTACTGACAGAACAACATGTAAGATACAGAACAAGTATGTACTGTGGGAAAGAACGAAGAGTTTCAGTTTTCAGTGCTGTATGAGATGAAGAAAAAAGTGATTTTTTTTTATTTGATCAGCTTTTTAGTGTTATCTAACTGCTTTGAAAACTTAAATTCAGTTTTGGAAAAAACGGTTTGAAATAATGCATGTAGAGATAAAGTTTTGGTGGTGGTCTGGTCAGAGAAAATGAACAGAACATTTTAAAAATGTTTTGTTAATATTGACAGCACTTTATGTTTTACAAAATTGGGAAATCCTTCCATGACAAGCACATGTGGGAGTAGAGGTTGCTCAGTTAGGTTTGCCTAATTGTCAGAAGCAAATTATAAGCACTTAAAAATACTTTAAAAAGAGAGCACAGTGCCAAGTCTGTTTTTTCCTTATCTTTTAAACAGTTTTCTGGCTGTTCAAGGAAAGCTGACCCAAGCACAGAGCAAGTTCTGAATTCAGGCGGCGTAACTGCACGTGCTTTCTCAGTGGTCTACACTGAGTTCTTCTACGCTGAGACTTCGGTGCTCTGGTATTGGTGGCCATAAGGTGGGATTACAGTAAGAGGTGTGCATCAGTCATTACTAGTATGGGAAAAGAATCACCTTGCTTCCCTGAAGCAGTGCAAAGTTTTTTAAAGACTGAGAGCAGAGGAAATGCTTTGAGCTTCTATGTTGCTGCATTTTTCCCGCCACTTTTTTTTCTTATCTGCAGATTCAGTCTTATGGGGTATTTTGGCCATCTCATATTACAGTCAGTGTGTCTTCAGAAGCCTCAGTCTCTAGTAAAGAGTGCTCAGGTCCTTCTCTTGGTAGCTATATACCATGTGTGCATTTGTGAAGGAGTGAATGCTATTTTTTATTCCGTAAGGTCTGTCTTATAATGGATACATCGAAAGAACTAATTAAAAATGCAGGGAAACCAGGAAAAATCAATGAAGAACCAACAAAAGTGTAGTTTTGAGTGCAAGGATAGCAAGGTCAGTTTTGTGAAATAGTTAGAGAATATGATAGGACCCAGTCAGAGAATTGTGGGACAGGTTGAATGTAAGCTTAGTATCTACCCCTTGTGCAAAACTTTTAGAATTACTAGCATAATTCAGTAACTTCCCTTTGAACTAATGGTTCTGATATCTAGAACTCCCAGTCAGGATGAAAAGGACAATCACACAAAAGTCTTAGCCTTGAGAGCAAAGGAAAGTCTTCAAGTGGAACAGAAAAACTGAAGAAATTCCACTTGCAACATGAGCAGTCTTTGCTGTTATGGCAGAAATGTCACAAGCTGAGTAACCACCAAAGAACTGTTTGTGTGGAAACTGCTTAGGTGGGAAGTCAAAATACCACAAAGAGAAGACGAAAGCTCTGGAGGGATAATCATGTATGGGAAAAAAACACAGCTCATTTAAAAAATACGAGATTAGAAACCATGGATGCTGAAAATGATTAGGATAAACTGCTACTTTCCTCAAAGAAACCTCTTTCTGATTTTAACGTTGTTACAATTTTTAAAGATTAATTCTGAAATACATGCATCAACTACTGTAGCTTGATTAGTTGAGCTGTGGTCATATTTCTATCTTGGTGGAAGGTATAAATTAAAATACTTGATTTTTTTTTTCTTCTTCCGTGGTACGGTAAGACACTTGTATTTTATCCAGCTTGTCTCAGCTGCCATATGATAACCCTTACAAAGCTCCTTTAGCCAGCTTATGGTTCCAAAACCTTACCTGTGTGGCTCAGGGGCAGCTGCAACATAGACACTATGCAAAGGTCTTCCTGCTTTGTGATTTTAACACCAAAATGCCCATCTAGGCATGTGAATTGGTGGTTGTTTTCTGGAGGTGCTTCTATGAGCTCCGCTTCCGGAGGATCTGTGCTCCATGGGCAGTAAAAGTGGCTGTCTAGTTAATTTTTGAAACCAAATTTGGACTGCTTTTAACATGCTGCATGTCTGAAAAAAGTTTTGCATGTTAAATTCGCATTAAATATTTGCAGTTCAGTAATGTTCTTGACTTACTCAACATTTTGTCAACCCTTCTCCTGTGGTGAGAAATTTGGCTATGGGAAAACTTTCTCATTTTTTTGTTCAGTTCTCATGCTTTTGACACAAAGTTTTTCAGGAAAAAACAAACATTAGACTAAACTCTGTATGCCAAAATAAAACCATTATTAACAGACAATGGAAACAGACTGAACCAAGTGTTACATAATAGTCCTCCTTTAATTAATCATTAGAAAAGAAAATATATACCACGAGTAAGATGAAAAAATGTTCAAACGGAAGTGGGGAATTCTGCAATGAATTTAAATAGAAATAGCGTTGTAAGTAGATACAAAAAATTAAAGTGTATAATATTTTCCTCCGTACATATTTTCGTATGAAATCATCATGTATAGTAACAGTATTAAATTTATTTTAGGAGATCTGTGTATTGTTAGTAGGACTAGCAATACTACCAGCACTTCTGGCACATTTCCTTTGTACCTGATAAAAGGTCTTGATGAATGGGGGATTTCCGTGGGCAGGGGAATTCTCTGGGGAGGGAGAGCTGTGTCACGTCTGCCCGTGTGTGTGTCCCCCACCCCCGCTCTGCCTCGCTCTTTTTGCTGCCTGACTGTCGAGGAGAAAGCTGTGAACTGCTACTGCCACGGGATTTGATGGTGCGCTGGCATGCAAGGCACCTCAGCACTCCGGTACGACACTATCGCGCCAAAAAACCACGGCTCTGTAATTTCCTCCACAGTCATGTGTTCTGTATTAGTCAATCGTGCTACTGAACTTCAGGGTTTTTTTCCTGTTTAAACGATGCTGTTAATCTTTATAGTACAGTGAACTACTTTTTCATCTGTAACAACATTTGTCACTGAGGAGGTATGTAGTTCTATTTTAGCAGCTATGAAGTCTGAATTAGCATTAAAATATTTCTAAGTTTTATTTGGAGCACTGTGGAATAAATTAGCTCAATTGTTGCTTATACTGTTTTTTCTGACTTTTTTTTTTTTAAGTTTGGCAGTACTTACTTGCCTGTCAGAGGCAAACAGAATGAAAGGGAAGTCCATAGAAAAGCACTAATAATTGGCTGTCAACCCATTTCTTGTCTTAGAGCTCTTAAAATTATTTTGGCTATTTCAGGTCTTACCTGACAGCTAAGACCGGTCGTATGCAGAAAAAAATGTTACAAATTGAATTCCTCTTGGGCACAAACTGTGGCACTTTGCGGAAGTAAACTAATACCTTTTTAGAACATATTCTGGATCGATTTTACAGGGAACTTTAGAATATAGTTTGTAAATATTAGTGATTGAAAATTTTTGTATTCTTTTAGCTTTCTGCAGTTGTCTGCATGGGGGGGAATTCATTTTGTTTGTGATGAGGTATACAATAATTGACAGCTGAAGCAGAAACAACCCATCATGGCACAGGAAGTAATTATCTGGCAGGTCCTATGGGAGTGTGGCTGTTCTGACATGAGAACCATGAGAGGTCTGAAGACTCTTCCCAAGGATCCTGACTGTAACTCTGCGTTGGTGCCTATGTGCCAGTAGTTTCAACAAAGTGGCAGGCTTTCTTCTGTTTCATTTTTCTCTTGAGGTGTGCTAGCAGGACCCAGGGGTGTGTTAAACAGCTGTGTTCTGTCATTTTGGAGAAAGCACTGAACCTGTGCATTTCTGCTCCAAAGCTGAAACCGTTACCAGTTTTTGAAAGCTGTGCACTGAAGGCACCTGTGATGAAATCAGTGGACCTGTGATATTTGCATCCAGATTAACAGTCTTAGAAGTGACTTAACTCATTATACAGTTCTGTAGCATTCCTTTCTTTGTTCTCATACTTGTCTTTGCTGTTTTCAACACCTCCTTGTAAAATAAACTGAAATTTCTCTGCAAAACGTCCTACCTCTGTACTAATCGTGTTCTCTGTTTCCGTCCTGGTGAAGCACTCCAAGAAGATTATCAGTAATCTCGAGGTGAAATTTGTTTTCCTCTGTGAAGACACCTGGACGGTCTTTGGAAAGAGGGCAGAATCCTTCATAGCATACACTGAGGCTGTATGCTGTCTCTGCAGCATGAAGGCTGGCTTGGGCATGTGATTTGAGGCTAGATGTGAGTTACGATCAGCTGAAAGTTTAATAGAAGTTTCTTCTTGTACCATCCTGCCCACTATGGGGCTGGGCTTGACAGTGTTTCCAGCTGTCAGGATGGATTGACAATTACCAGTGCAATGCAATGGCTCTTTCTTTACCTGGTGGAAGTATTCTCCAAAAAAATGCCATTGCAGTTATTCAGAAAGTTTTTGTACACTATGTAACTACTGTATGTAATCAAATATTGCACAGTATTAATTATATCATATTATGCTTTGAATTCTGAAAGATTCCGGGACCAAGAAGAGTAATACAAACAAACAAGCTACTGGAGACTATCTTTAAATCAGCAGCTTGATTCGCAGCAAAATGTGTTTAAGATCATTGTAACAAAGCCCGCAGTTTTGTGGGAATGATTCATGTATTAGGTGAGTCAGTTGTCTTTCACTGAGGACACTGGCTGCAAAATCATTGGAATAAACCCTGGCTTTAGTAAGACTGTAGCAAATGACAAACTATATACAACTCAATGCTTTTAAGAGGGTCTGCAAGAAGTTTATAAGGAAATATTTTCTTGCCTGTAACTTCTCTGTTGTTCCAGCAGAGGGTAGTTTATCCTCTAGGAAGCAAGGTGTGTTGAAGGAATGATCAGGAAAGGTAACTTAATGATTCCCATTTTGTTTTATTTGAGATAGGGCAATAAAAATTAGCTTCAACAGACTGACCTCATCAGATTAACAAATGCTGAAACATGCTATTAGGCTACAGTATGGTCTTAGGCTGTAACTGGAAAAGGCAGCCAAATTCAACAGTAGTGCCATTTCTGTCCTGATACCAAGTGCTTCATTTGCCCTTCAAGAATTACTACCGTTTGCTTATGCTGAGAACAGTTGCATTATCAGTCTGACACTTAAAAGCTACTTGAATTTAATTTGTCTGCTAGTAAATTGATACAACATGAAACATTTTTCGTGCCAAATGCATAGAATTGCTCTAGTCGAAGAGTATTCAGCTTGTTCTTAGTTCCTTAAAAGCTCTCTGAGACCTGGACTGATACAGTTGTGCCCGGTTTTAGCTCTTTACCCTAGGGAAGGGGTATCTCAGCTGTGGTAATGAGACACACAACGCTTAAAGCCTGGTACAAAGTTAGGAGTGGTTCTGCTGGTGGTGGTATTTATCACCCTTTTTTCTGCCACTGTACCACTGCTACAGCAGCTGATATTAAAGAGAATATTTCTTTGTGGATTATTGTGATAGTACCCATCTGCGTCTGCTCTCTGCCATACTGGTGTGCGTGGTGACTAGGGGTCTGCTCTTTCTGAATGAGTTCTCCTCATCTCTGATACTTTATTTTAAGTGAGTGCTTAGGGAGCAGTCCTGCCGGTAAGCTTCTGTGGCTGTCAGTCCTCAAGTGCAGCAGGAGCTCCTGTGATGTGAGAGAATTGGAGTGCGGTGACAACCGGATCTCTGAAAGGATAACTAACAGAAGAGATGTGTGGATCCACAGCTGTTCTGTTGCCATGCAATGAACATGTGAAGCCTTGTTACTCAGAATTTGTTTCCATTCAAAGCAGTGTTTCAGCTCCTCATGTATATTAGTATTTTTACCTGATTTCTGGAAAGAGTTTGGACCACTGACGAGTGGAAAGAAAAGGCAGGGTGTGCTCTGAGAGTCCCATGAGGAAAACTAAATATGGGTCTGTACTCCAGGCTGTTTTGGGCCTGTGTGGATCTTGCAGCTAGCACGTGATATTTTCAACACAGACACTGATTACTTAACTGAATAGTAAATAACATAACAGCAACTAATATTTATCATTTTATGCGTCTTAGTCAGAAGTCTAATATAATCAGTACTATGCTGCATATTTTAATTTTGAACATCTGTATTATTTACTCCGGGGGAGCAAAAAAAAGCAGTTCTCCTTTAAGAAACATGTGAATAGGGTTACTGTCAATCATGTCCGTGGAAACACTTCCATGATTAATTTGATCTTGGCATTACTATCACTTGGAGTTTTCTGTGTGGGACTTTTTTCTTTTTTTTCTTTTTTCTTTCTTTCTTTTTTTTTTTTTTTTAATATATGACCAAGTCAGGTAGGCCTGTAAGTCAAAACAAGCTGTATGCCTCTGTGTTATAGCCTTGTTCTCTCTATTCTGGTTTTGGATTTGCTTTCAGAAATGACACATTATTGTTTTCTATTTATTGGAAAAAAACCCCACATTGTATCAGCGATGAATAATATATCTAAATTCTTTGTTTTGGAGCAATGCCAGTATATCCAGCTACCTTAATTCCATTTTTAAATCCATATTCTACACGATCCAAGGAATCTAGAAAACATTTTATATTAATCAGTAGAAGAGTTATGTCATGCTTCCCATAAATTATACAAGAAACTTTGGCAATTAATCTCTTAGGGCAAGCACTGGTTAGTTATCTTATGAATGTTGGATGATTCCAGACCTGAGTACTGATCCAAGATCACTGTTGTCTAAACACGAGACAGACAAAAGGAAGTGGAGGAACCTGGGACAGCTTTCCCAAAGGTAGACAAAGGGTTTAGTGCCATAATTGTGACTTGCCCATGCCTTGCAGTATCAGTTGACTCCATGGCCTTCCAAAGAGGAAATAGCTTTGTCTAGGGGAGAGAAACCCATTCATAGCTGATTTAATGTATTTAGTCTGAACTTACACTGTTTCACTGGTAAGCAGTTTGCAAAGGTATAACATCTGGTTAATTGAGACTGTAAGCTTGTCACAGAGGCAGAATATATGTGTTAGCAATTAATATGCTTTAAGTAGGCATAAGTAAACTTCAAACCACTGCATTCTCTAATAAACAGTTCACCATTTATTAAAGGTATGTATTAGCTTAGTAATAGTTTTGAGCAGTTTATAAATGAATTTTCATACATATGTCTGGTATTTATATATCCTATCCATTATTGTAGCATCCGGCTGTGGTAGAGTAGCAGCCTGAAACAAAAATGAATCCATTCTCTTCAGAGAAGTAGATAGATAATAGTTCTAAATAATGAACACATTGAATTCCTGATGCTGTTTTCTTCACCAGCTGGAAACCCTCTCACTGTTGGAAAGGCATTCAGTGTGTTTGACATTAAGGGTGGGGGACTGTTTGTGTAATTATGAGTGTTAGACTTGCAAACACGCCTTTTGATTGCAACAGCCTGAACTTCCCCATGTCAACAGGAATTGTAACTTTTCACAAGATAAACCTTGGCTTATGTACCTTGGCATTGCCGCTTCTCTTTTCTATGTAATTTTAGTATGTGTATCACTAAATTGTAGCTGAATTTTACATATGTGCATGTTTCAGATGAGACATTTAGATAATAGATCTTGACTAAACATTCAGTTGCTACAGCTACTGTACGCAGCCGTAACAGTTTTGGTATTGTGATGAAAGCTCAAATCGCACTGAGTATGAGTAATTACCTGTGATCATACAGGCTTGTGATATCTTGTGCAGTGCTGCTGAGCCTAGTATTAATTTTAAAAAGGTTGTTGGTTGCTGAGGTCTGAACCTTTTCAAGGAACTCTACATGATTCTTTTCTGGCTGTGTCGCATGAAAAAGTTTCAGGGCTTTACAGCGCCTCTAGAGTACTTCACAACTGGGATTTTTGTTGGTTTTGCAGTGGTTTATTTATTATTTGGTTTCAGTTGGAAGAATTTTTTAAGAACTTGAGGATGGGTTTAGGAAGTAAGGTGGCTGCAGTCCTTATCTAATTTGAGAATGAAGAAAGAAAGAACATTGATGCTGCAACCGTGTCATGTGAAGGACTGCACTTTAGGACTGTTTGGTTTAGTATGGTAGATGAAGTGCCCGTGTGTTTTGCATTCTTTCTTAGATAAACCTGCTTTTATTGTCTAATCCTGAAAATGATTGGAAAGTTCTCAGGATATAAAGTTTGTACTTCTGTTCTATGGGAGTCTTCTTGAGACATACTGACAATAAAGAAAAAGGAAAACTATGCAAAGGAGCAGTGATTCTTGTTGGATAATAATGGCCTACGGAAATCTCGAAGTTTTATGCCCTTTCATTTGTAATTTCTTCCTGCCTGTATATCTGTAATATGAGTATGGCAGTAATGCTTCAACCACACCTACCCAAACAGGTGCAAGTATAGCAGTGTTGTGGGACACCTGCTCTGACATCTCAGATCTGGAAGGAATGTGTGTGATGTATGCCTCAGTCCATGGACAAGTATGCTGTGTGGAAAGCATTC